>NC_137866.1:41882595-42010046 GCF_963924005.1 Protomyctophum bolini
GCTACTGTGAATCATCTTCCTGTCATAACAGCTTTGGGGGTCCTCAAATCCTTGGATTTATCCTGTTTCCTTTACCTCTACTACTTTTTAAAGTCAAAGCTACTACTTTTTAAAGTCAAAGTATCGATCCAAATTGAATGCTGCCGGGTCGCAGTTCCATGTTGGAAAGCACCAACAACATTCCCAGAATTGTTAAGTAGGCTACTTGGAGTCACAGTCAGGACTAAATGAAAAGAAAAATTAAAACAAATATCAGAATGTTAACAAATAGGCTAATTTGTATGCTTTATTGTATTTTAATACAAATGCCTTTGTGATCACTTGCATGGATGGTGGATCACTGGACCAGGACATCAAAACTTTCAATTTTATTGTGTCCCAAACAGAAGCATGTTGCTATTTGTATGAGGCACAGCTGCACATGGGGGAAAAACGAGATTTGCAAAAAGGAGATCATATCACCTTCACAAACAAAAGTGCAACAAATAGTAGGTGGCAAACTATGTGGATAAATAACAACAACAAAGTAAACAACCACAAAGCCTTTGGCAAAAAAGAAAACAAATGTGTTTCATTGTGTTTACCTGCATGTGCCCTTGTAGCGTCAGCCAGCCAAAAGCCTCTGTTGATTGTGGATTGGATTGTGTGCACCTGTGTCTTGTCAGCCGTATATGTCAGCTCCTGTCCTCTTTTTTCGTCATTTAGGCTACTGAGATGGTTTGACTTCTATCTTGCTTAAGTTGTTTATCCTGTATTGGCTGGAAGGAGGAATTAGACATTTTCTTTCAGCCTGCATTACATTCTCCTGAATTTGAGGGGGAGGAGACACCGCACAGGCTATTTACTTACAATTCAGAGGGGTGGGGGGGGGGGGGGGGGGGGGGGGGGGGTGTAGATAGAGACAGGTAGATAGACAGACAGACAGATGCACAGAGCTATGGGGTGTTTGGGTGGCAAGTTGTTGAGCTACTTGCCAAGTGAGAAACCATAGAAAGTTTTTTGATTCAAATATTATACTAGCATGGCCATGCATTGACTGCTGCAGTGTTTTTTTTTTCTTAATTCAGTCTATATTCTCCCAGTGTTTGATATTGATCACAGTCTCTTCATTATTCTAAACGACAGTTGGTTTCTCATTAGGTTTCCATGGCAAATGGAATGTGAAACACGAGCGTATATGAGACTGGGTCAATAGGTAACTAATTATTGGTCAAATGTGTTGATTGCGAGCCTAATTGCCACAGAATGTAGAGTCACACTTGAAAGAATTGCCATGGAATGAGGCGTACACTGACACATTCTAATGTGGCCATTTTATTTTTTAATTGACTGCTTTCAAATAATAATCACTGGAATCTCATTTGGTTCATTACAGGGATGTTGGGCTGTAAACACATCAAATATACCCACAGCAATGATAGATCACAATTACCGGTATCTATCACAATTCTTTAAAACAATATTATGGGGAAATTGTACATGGCAAATATTAGAGAGGTTATATAGCCTATTATTATGTTAATATTATAACATATATGTAAGGAGTAGAGTCAAAAGATATAGGCTTATTTCCATTACACTTGATTTTCCTCCCAGCCCAATCGTTGTGCCATCTTAAATTTAAATGTGCAAGAACATAATAGCAATCAATCAATATTTTATTAAGAACATGATTTTGTTTGGTTCTAGGTTGTAATCCAACTGAACTAAACGCTGTAGAGGAGTGAATCATTATTGCTCTGATTGACCTAAATGAGTTAAAGCAGACTAAAATGGGATAACTCAACGTTAGCAGGTCTATCCAATTACGACACCTGTCTTCATTTGACACAAAGGTGAGACCAGCTGAAAATGGCACATAAACACTTCAGTGTTTGTGCCATGAGGTTTTTTTTCTTCTATTGTAAAGACAATCTTGTCAATATTCAAAGACATAATAAGTGGGTGGTCCCCATTGGCCACGAGCTTGAAATAGCCAATGGAATTCTCTGTATAGTGTATAAGTACTGCTCCTGTGATCGGTGTTAAGTGTCTTGCTCAGGGACACCTCAACACATTGCTTAGGTCTGGAATCAAACCTGGTACTAACCTCTCCCGGCCAATAACAGACGATGATGGTGAGGAAAAGAATATTCATATAATGTATTTGTGTTTCGTGTTGTGATGGACACCTGTGCTCCTTCCATGTTGACCATGCCCAGAGTTCCACCTGCGCTCTTCCATGTTGACCATGCCCAGAGTTCCACCTGCGCTCCTTCCATGTTGACCATGCCCAGAGTTCCACCTGCGCTCCTTCCATGTTGACCATGCCCAGAGTTCACCTGCGCTCCTTCCATGTTGACCATGCCCAGAGTTCCACCGGGCAAATATATACTCAGGCTCCTCTTCCTGCTCGTCAGGCGCCTTCTGGTAGGTTTGATATTTGTAGTGTGTCCCCCATCCAGTTAATACATTGGCCTGCACAATCCGGAGAAAGAGAGACGAAAGAATAAGAGAGAAAAGTAGACAAGAACTCAGTCACAACAGGAGAAAGTACTAGAAACGACACAGACAGACAGACAGACGGACGGACGGACGGACGGACGGACGGACGGACAAGACAAGACAAGACAAGACAACTAGTGAATTTAGGAGTCCTATAGTGAAAGGTATAAGCATGTTTTTGAGCGGTGGCACACCGTCTCCAAAGAAGGGCGTTCATGATGTGATCAATATACAGTAGGCTACAGTAGCCTATTATAAATGAATACCAGGACAAAATGGGGACGGATCAATGTGCCCAATGAGGCAGCCTGTATCGACATGATCTCACCTTTGGAGGAGAGCTGGCTGGCTTGGAGAGCATGGTTTAAAACGTTGGCCGAGTCGGCGGGGTGGAAATATAAATGTCCTCAAAGTCACGCATTCAACAAGCTTTGAAATGAGCAGATTGGATCTAGAGACCATCTAATGGCCAATACATATATATTTTTTCTCTTTCTTTTTTAATAGGCCTATATGTGTTGACAAATATTGGGCACATACATATTAACTGGGGACAGGGAGGAACTCCTTATATGGTCAGCACACTCTATAGTAGAGAGGATTATCACAACAAAACAAAAAAAGTGATATTTGAATTAAGTGAAATCACTGACTCTACCTTTAAAGGGACACTTCACCCTTTTTGCAAAAAAATATATGTTAATGATGTTTAGAAGCTTTAGAACACTTTCCTGGGGGTATTTGTGTGTGTAATATGTGGTTTTTAGATATTTTAGATTGTAGCAGTGAGCCTGTTGTCTCTGATGTCATGGACACTGGGCTCACTTCCTTCCTGGACTACATGTTGTCTCAGTAAGACAGCTCTCCCCCCTATCCACAAGGAGGAGCAGTGCACCAAAAAATTATGGGAATTGTAGTCCAGGAAGGTAGTGAGACCAGTGTCCATGACATCAGAGACAACAGGCTCACTGCTACAATCTAAAATATCTAAAACCACATATTACACACATAAATACCCCCAGGAAAGTGATCTAAAGCTTCTAATCGTCATTAACATATATTTTTTTGCAAAAAGGGTGAAGTGTCCCTTTAAGCTTTGATCCCAGCTAAGTCAGCCTCGGAGCTGACGTGAGAATGGGCGTAGTGTGCGCCCAAACCCACACGTAACGTAGGAATCGTCGGAAGTCCCAGTACGCTCAAAATATGAGCATAAATTGCTTGATGATTCAGGCCCATTGACCACTGCAGTGTGCACACACACACACGCACGCACGTCTTAAAATACAACTGACTGTCAGATCTCAGTGACCTGGAGATTAGAGATCGGTCTAAAAGTTCCACAATATACAGTAGGCTGGAGCAAAACTTTTACGGGCTTTGAACACAAACAAAAGAATCTTAAACGTCACTGTATTATATATATATATATATATATATATATATATATATATATATATATATATATATATATATATATATATATATATATCAGCTTTCCTAATGTAATTTAAAGTATGCTTAGACCAGGACTGTATACATTTATGTGAAATGTGATAATATGCGTACATGATTATACATTAGCCTGGTAAACTATCCCGGACGCGTGAATTCATCTGCGCTCATGGGCTATATGTGATTGACATCGGACAGCGCTGACCAGGCTGATAGGGATTAATCCCATCTTTCTCCTGTAATTATATTAAATGACTGAAGTTCTACTTCAAGCCGATGCTGAGGGAGTTGGACATGTGGTCCGAGATGGATTAGAGCAGTGGTTCCTAACCTTCTGAAAGTGTTCACGGCAGTATAATTAAGTTTCTATAGGTAGCACAATGAAACTACGTTTACAAGAAAAGAATACCATGGCATAACCTTTTTAAATATGAATGTTACATCATCAACACAATCATAGTGTTTTGCCAGTTAATTGGGGGCTCACTTGCAATATTGGGCGGAAACCCCTTTTGGTGTTAGCATTACGTTATGCTTTAGCTATTGAAAAATAGCAGATCTACAAGCTACGAGCTTGTAGGTCTGCTATGTTTGAAACATCGAAGAACGACCGACATAGAAACATAGCTTTTTCAGAAAACTGATGTAGAAGACATTTTTAGAATCTGATCTCAGGTCAGAATGGGTTAATTGGGGGCTCACTTGCAATATCTTGAGGGCCCACCAGTGGGCCCATGCAGGCCCGCAGGCTGGAGAATCGCTGGATTAGATGTGACGTCAATATCACAATGTAAATGTGCTTCAATGCAAGCTTTACGCAAGAGCTCTGATTTGGGGAGCTTAACACGAGGAATTGTGGCCACATCTCTCTAGCCCATTCTTGTCAGTGCTGGCAGGATTGTGTGGTCTCAGTCTCACTGATGGGCTAGACGACCAGTGCTCAGCTTTGAAGCTGATAAACCTTTTAAAACCATGACAAATATTCACCCACAACTTTGCCAGAGGATAAGCGAAGAAATGGACTATACTGTTAGGTATACCGGTTGCAGGAATATGAAAGTATTCTATTCCGCAGCACCTCAAGTTTTTTATTGATTTATTATTACTAGCCCTTACCCGTTGTGAGATATTGCCCCACTGGGGGTACTGCACCCTGGGTGCGTTTTCGCATTTTTAATTCACTAATAAATTAATTATTAATTTATAATTTGTTAATGTCTGATCTAGGTAATGATCCAGTCTTCTCCGTGTATGGCTATCAAGGGTTTGATGAGGTCAGTGTCGTATGTCGGCCATATATGGAGCGTGTCACAAGGCAACATGGTGGCGTGATGTGTCACGAGGCGTGAGGGACTGACGGCCATAATAATGATAATAATGGTACGTGCATGGCGTGACTGATGGAACGACAGACAGGTTTTGCAGGTTTTCATAGTAATCTGCGACCTACCGTCGCAACAAATATACTGTATATATACAGTATTGTAGGATTACTAGCTTATTTTCACTAGATGGGTCCCGGGGAGACATCATATTTCTCTTTTGGGTCTCAAGCTAAAACATTTGGGAACCAATGCTGTAGGTGTATAGAAAGCTTGGCAGAACGTTGAGGTACCGCAGTTATTATTCCCACCTGTGACTGACATGACCACATGGCACAAGTTAGGCCGAATATTTACTCGAAAGATAACAGATTTCGAAGCGATAAATGTGACGGCGAGCTACACTGTGGTGTAAATTGGGGTGAGAGCTTGGCCCCACTCCATTTCCACAGTGATGTGGTTGAATGGAGGAGATTATAGGTGGCCTGCATGTGTGCTGAGAAGGGATTGCTGGCCTCTGTTAAATCTACCATCTGAACAACTCCATGTCTATAGGGTTGTTCATTATGTGATGTGATGAAGATGAAGATGATGGTGGCGATGATGATAATAATGGTGACGCTATGCTGATGCTGCTGCTGATGCTACAGCTGTTGATGATTATGATGACGAACATTTTGGTGGTAGTGATGACGATGATGGTGATGATGCTGTTGTTGTTGTTGTTGCTGGTGATGATGCTAATGCATGGTGGGCCTTTCCTTCACCACGGGTCACTAAGGCGTTGTGTCACATGGTCTGATGTACAGTAGGCTCTTGTCACGTTCTCTGTGACCATTTTGTCTTACATATTTGGTGGTCTAGATGTGTGTTAACAAATAGAACAATTAAAAAACATGCTGTGACAACAAAGTGAATGTTCTTTATACCTGATGAAGAGGTATGTTATATGAGGAACGCTCGCGCATGCTCCATGCTTGCGGTTACAGTATGGTTAGGTTTTGAGGTAGGTTGTCGGTCTAATGACAGTCGGACCAATAGTATATGTCTAAACTAAAGCCTGTATCCAATTGTGGTCCGTGGCTCAAATGCAAACTGTTAATAAAGTATTCAATCTATCAATCAAACAAACAAGTACATTAAAGTAAAATGTTGTCACACGTATTGAAACCATTACAGCTAACTGCTAAGTTAGAATCTAACAGTCGCATGCAGCCTATACGATGGCTATTTCATTTCAAAGGCCGCCGTTTTGTCCATCTTTGACACACATTTTGCACATTGGTCGTTCCATAATATCTGGGTACGCCACTGATGTGTTCTTTTTAACCCTCAGAACCTTAATCTCTGCCATTAATGGAGTTTTTGTGGAAGTTAATTAAACATTTTCAGTGATAGCGGCGCAGCAATCCCACCAGAGAGACGTATACACGAGAGCA
Source organism: Protomyctophum bolini (assembly GCF_963924005.1). Taxonomy (NCBI): domain Eukaryota; kingdom Metazoa; phylum Chordata; class Actinopteri; order Myctophiformes; family Myctophidae; genus Protomyctophum; species Protomyctophum bolini. Next base: position 41,889,293 of record NC_137866.1, read on the forward strand.
GGGAGACCGAGACCGATTATGCTGTTGCCTAGCAACGCATGTACAAAATTTGAAGCGATTTAGTGCCCCCATACCGGTTCTCATGGAGGTCATATGTTTACTAAATCCCCCTAAACGTGTTGGCTGTCAGACAGGGCTGTGATGTGAGTCTGCCAGACATCTTCTGACTGCATACATACACCACTGTGTCGATGCAAACACTGTCGGACTCACAGGACTTGTCTTTAATTATAGCTGTCTTATAAGCTTAAAATGAAATCACTCCACTATCCGTGGCTGGCATTTATAGTGGGTAAATGCAGTCTCCGTTTCTATAGCACCGTCATCCAATGCACTTTAAAATGTGCATTAAAGGAGTAGTTCCCCCAAAGAAATTGCTCAATTTCGTCAAAATGACGATTGAGGCACCACACCCTCATCGGGAGTGGTTAGTTACTGTAGGGCTCAGGGGTTCGGTGTCTTTTTCAGGAATCGAGCCGGGGTATATCAGTTCACAAACAACCATACTCTACCTCCTGAGCCACTACAGCCAACCCTTTTAATGATGGAATAAGTGAATGGATGGATAATGTCGTATATGAAAATGCTCATAGACAAATACTACAATGTGACTCATTTCGAAGGTGAAGAAATCAGAACCATGGAACCGTGGCGTGGAGGAGGCTCTGTCCCTGGTGTCCATTGGCTGAACCACATAATTTATTCTTGCATCCCACAGGTCACTACAAATGTACAAATCAAGCCAAAGCAGTTCTCTGCTTTGAGAGAGAGAGAGAGAGAGAGAGAGAGAACTGCTGGAGCATTCACATCACAGCTATTTAGGTCATGCTAAACAAATGCTTTACCACGTAGTCAAATAACATTTTAGTCTTGAGGTCATTTTAGTTTCTGGGAGGCTGGGCATTGAATGGAACACAGATGAATAAAGTAAGGGGCTGTGCACAGTAAGATCATTAGCAATATTCTAAATGTACAACTGAAGCCAAATGGACTTGTTTGTTTCCATTTGTACACTCTCAATCTCAGTGAGAATTTTACTGTGTGAATTTTATTTTGGGGGTTGAGGTGCATTTCATGGTATGAAATCAATTCAGTCAGTACGCCCTGTGTGGGTATAGGAATAAATTGCAATCACTTAATACTAAACCATTCTCCTGTAAGAGATCACTCACCCAATTGTGTTTATATCTAGGTGGAAAATGTATCTTCAGCAATCCTGGACACAATTGGACACATATACTCGAAAAATATGGATATAATATTAAATTATTCATCTAGTGAGAGAGAGAGAGAGAGAGAGAGAGAGAGAGAGAGAGAGAGAGAGAGAGAGAGAGAGAGAGAGAGAGAGAGAGAGAGAGAGAAAGGCCAAATGAAGGACCAGAAACACAACAGTGTCTGCATAGCCATGATGACTCATGGAACCACAATGGAAATAAATGCTCCGGTTTTATTGTGTTTTATCCCTTTGACAGATATGTACACATATTTGCATTTCATGAATCAATCAATCAATCAATCGGTATTTAATATGATAGAATTATACATAAACACGTTGACAACTACAAAACGTGCTCATCGGAGTGGAAGTGTCTGCCAGGTCAGGTAGGTTATGGATATGTGCGCATGCATAAAGTGAGTGGGAAATCTAGTGGCAAAGTGAGTTGAATGTTGTTTAATGCAATCAGATAGGACTTTTCTGTTTGGATGTGTGGGCTGTCAAGGCCAGAAAGTATGTGTATTTGCTACTCAGTAACTGTCCCCGGATAACTTCCGGGTATGATGATGATGTCACGTGCATAATATACCCTCTTTTGTGGTGGGCCTAGCAATGTTTGGAATTCACCAATCAGGATGGAATATGAAAGATTGGACGGATCCGGCTTGATCACTTGACTATAGAGATAATGTGTAATCTATTTGCGTGCTTTTTAATATTGAAAAAGAAAAGGTTTTACAAAAATCTGCCTACCGGTGGCGCAAGTTGTGCGAATGTTCGTACAAAGTTTCACCGCTGCGTTCATGATTTGTGACATTTTGTTCAAAATGGGCCACTCCTGAATACTTCACAATCACGATGCAATATGAAAAATCTAACAGATCCGTCTCACTGTAATTACATGACTATAGAGATCATGTCTACCGAGTTGCATGAAATTTGAATACAAGTAGTAATATAAAAAGTAATATAAAAGGCAGATGTGGAAAAATGCAGGGCAAAGGTTTTTCCTTGGCTTCTAGGGATTATGGGTTTATGCAGGTGCAGTTAATCAAGATTTTCTTAATGAGGTTTGCATCTAATTACAAATGGACCGTGTAAACAATTTTGAACTGTCGGAGAAAACAAGTCTGCACCAATATGAATAAAATATCTCTTATTATCAGTATGAATCACCAATCATCTCACTCGGCCTCACTGATGATGAGAGATATGAGGTCATGAAGACACACTGATGATGAGAGATATGAGGTCATGAAGACACACTGATGAGAGATATGAGGCTATGAAGACACACTGATGATGAGAGATATGAGGTCATGAAGACACACTGATGATGAGAGATATGAGGTCATGAAGACACACTGATGATGAGAGATATGAGGTCATGAAGACACACTGATGATGAGAGATATGAGGCTATGAAGACACACTGATGATGAGAGATATGAGGTCATGAAGACACACTGATGATGAGAGATATGAGGCTATGAAGACACACTGATGAGAGATATGAGGTCATGAAGACACACTGATGATGAGAGATATGAGGTCATGAAGACACACTGATGATGAGAGATATGAGGTCATGAAGACACACTGATGAGAGATATGAGGTCATGAAGACACACTGATGATGAGAGATATGAGGTCATGAAGACACACTGATGATGAGACATATGAGGCCATGAAGACACACTGATGAGAGATATGAGGCCATGAAGACACACTGATGATGAGAGATATGAGGTCATGAAGACACACTGATGATGAGAGATATGAGGTCATGAAGACACACTGATGATGAGAGATATGAGGTCATGAAGACACACTGATGATGAGAGATATGAGGTCATGAAGACACACTGATGATGAGAGATATGAGGTCATGAAGACACACAGATGATGAGAGATATGAGGCCATGAAGACACACTGATGATGAGAGATATGAGGCCATGAAGACACACTGATGATGAGAGATATGAGGCTATGAAGACACACTGATGATGAGAGATATGAGGTCATGAAGATTTATCTCACTGATGATGAGAGATATGATTTTTGTTGGTCAGCACAGACAGAACTTTAGCCCAGTTCCATATAGGTCATATTTGGTCATCTTGCCCGTTTTATCATAATATAATAAATCAAAATTCAAGGTGTTTTATAATATATATAATTATATAACATATATATATTATAATAGAATACACCAATATTAATTATTAAACACAAAGTTCAAACATAACTAATAAATCAAATGCTTTAAAAATAAACAAACAGTTAACCAGTTGATCCAAGTTAAAGTTAATGACACCAAGCCTATATGACTCACCGAAGAGTATTCAAAGATTGTCACAGTGAATCTGCTACTTCTGCTGTCAAACAATTCGGCCATCTTGTATAGGTGGAAGTGGGAGTGGGGAGTGTAGGACCTGATGTCACTTTTATACTGCCTTGATTGACAGTTGACATGGGTTGCCATTCGTGGGTTGCCATGTTGGCTGGGTTACACTTAGCCTACTGCCTGTTTACTCCGGGTTGTTCTCCATATCATCATTAATGCCATGTCACCATCCACGTGCCTAATCATCTCAGCCCTATATTATCCTTTATATTATTTTATCATATTTATATTATGGGTTTCCTGATGCCATGTTCAGATTGACTGTCTCTATTAGACTTTCCCCAGTCACGTTAACTCGCATACTGAGAGGTCTATTTTGATGTGAGACTACATGTACTTGACCTTGGCCTAGTGAGAAAAGAGATAGCTGCTCACTGGGAGTCAGGGAGTGTTTTTCTCTTCCGAAAGTTCACAGTGCAGGGAAAGTTATCAACAACTCGCCTGGCAACGCCTGCCTAGGCACTCTCCCGGCTTTCCATGGGCATCGATGACTGAACAGAGGAGATGAATTCTACGTCCATCTATGCGGTGGACCAATGAGCGCTCGACAACCAGCGCCACCGTGGGATATTACGGAAATGAACTATTTACCAGCCAATTAACTTTATATCAACAAAACTGACGTAATCTTCAGTATTTATGGCTGGAACATACTGTGAAGAGTGTGGTTCAGTCCAGATCCACTTTGGAACCATTTGAATACTCTAAATGATTTGGATGTAAATACTATTATCTGAACCATGTAGCACATTCTCTATGTAAATTGACTTTATACCTACTAAAAAAACCTTCCTCTCAGAACTTTATTTCCGTCTCCAAATAGTTTTTTGAGGTATCTTTCTATTTTTTATGGTACAGACTGTCTTTCAGAATTTAAAGGGCTACTCACTAATCTTTATTGAAGGTATTTATTTACAGTCCTTTCTAATTAGCATTACAAAATAGATATAATTTATTTGTATCTATTACATGTGTGCTCATCCTGATATTGCTAAATAGCTTTGCCCAACCGCTGTTTGTAAAGATGGATTGGACATGTATATGTAACCAAGTGTACCAAAGGATTTACTTTTGTATGACTACGCCACCTTGATATAGTTCAAGGAATTAAACGGACCAGTAAACTGGGTTCCCCACCAATGCAAGTTTGTTATAAGGACTTGAGACTTTGTTCCACAAAACGGAAATGTATTAATCATTTAAAAGAGTATGAATACAAAACATTTAATATCATATATATATAAGGCGAACGTTCTCTTAAAAGCAGGTATACTATAAAGCCAATAAACAGGTGCAACACTATTGATAAAAGGGGAGACGAGGTCACATTTGGAGCCAGTGGGGCCAATAGGCAAAATAGTTAAACAGCTAAGAAGGGTGAGCTAACCAGCTGGAAAACACACTAACCGATAAAAGACTAAGAAACTAATAATACTAACCACACGCACAGGCACAGCAAAGCACAGCACACAGCATGCATGAAAACAACAGGAGCGACACAGTGAAAAGAGGTGCACAGCCAAACCTTAGTCGTGGGCTAACGTGAGATCCCAGTGGTAGCAACCCATACGGCCAGTCAGCTAAATCGTCAATTGGTTCTCTTCGGCATCCATATACAACAATCGCCACCATGTGGGGGGGGGGGGGGGGGACAACAAATTAACAAAGGGAAGCAGCTCAATAACAGAAAACAAAACGAAATGGCTCAAAATACTAAAAGCAATAAAAACGTATGAACTCAAACTAAAAATAAACTAAAACAAAAACAAAGCAGCAGTGGCAATCTACAGGATGAAATAAAAACAAACACTTTAATTAAGTTACACCAACAAACACAAAGTAGGCTTAAACAACAATGTCTGTTTGCGTACCTTCAGTTGTCTGTACTTGACACTCCCTCTCGCCACAGCAATGTTTGGTACATGATCAACCTGAATTATAACAGCAGAGTTATTTACAATTATCAGATAGTATAAACCTCATTAAACCAATAGGCATGAAACACCTTACTCACCCTGGCAACAGCATTAAACCAGCATAAGTGTATGACTCAGCTGGTCTCAGGACCCACAGCCATGTAACCACCAAGCAGACTATTGTTTGGTAGACTACAAGGCCTTTAAATAGTAACACTGATTGAAAACCAGGAAGTGGCAGGGCAGCCAGTCTACGGTGGCCCCAAAGGCTCAATTCCAGCCGGCTACATATAGATCAGATATATGTAAAGATGGATTGGACATGTATACAGTAGATCAGATATATGTGCATTTACCTCTGAGAGTGACCAGGTCCATGAGGCTGGTTACATTTGCCCACTCTCTGAGTTTATTTAACATTCAAGAGAGCCACTCCAGGCAAATGATCCATCAAACACCATGCAGCAGGGCTGAAGAAACATCTGCTGCTGCTGTTCATTTCATAACATATCTCTTATCTGTCAATATGTCAAAACGTTCTGCGATGATCTTCTATAGCCAGTGCTCTAAAGAGAGCCTTGCGGTGAAACCATGTGTCAGGTGATTTACCCATACCGCTAACCCCTTTCACAAACTAAAAAATAAATAAATCAGCACACCATTAACTGGAGCTCAATGAAGCACATTATAGGATCCATCATGGAGTCTGTAGATAAGGTGCAGAGGGAGGGTGGAACCAAAGCTACGGGGTTAGGAGGTCAGCTGGCATGCGGGGCACGCATGTCACCAGCCCATCCGACATGGTCTCATGCGTCAGCAGGTGTGTTAAATATGTGTCATGATTCACACTCTGTGTCCGTAGGGCACGGCAACCCAGATGGGAGTTTAAATGCTGCATTTCATGTGCTATCATTTAGTGGGTTAGTTCACCCCTCATTGGTTTGCCATCTGGTGCCCTCTCACTCACATGCACTGACTGTAGCTGCTCTATTGCCTTAATGCCCCTCAACTTACACCACCAGAGCATTGCCAGCCATTTATACCACCGGTAACAAAGTCACAGCAACCCTGCAGTAGCATGGCATTGAGCCAAGTATCTCTGTCTGGACACATGAGACAGAGTACACTGAAAATAACTACGCACTATCTGGAGTTTGAAAACTAAAATTGACAAGGATAAAGAATGGCGGTTTGTATGGCATTATGCTTTGAAACAAACCACATGGCGTAATAAGTGCAGGTAATGTGGTGTTTTCTAAAACAAACAAGACAGGCATTTGGCGATGGATTTGCTGAAAAAGTTAAAACAGATCTGGGTGACTATAGCAGAAATAAAGAAGAACTAAAAACCATGCTAAATATTCATCTGAGCTAACCATGTTGTTCTACTTTTAAGATCTTTGTAATCTTTATAATATAATGAACAATAAGATTTATACATCTTTATATTTATTCTTATTTATCTTGGCTCTCCTCTGTATTATGTAGACTGTGTTTGTCTCATTGCTGTTGCTGCAATGACACCTGCATTTACCTCAGGGGATCAGAAACATCACAACAACACACGTTTTGAAAATTAAAATGTAATGAATAAATACAGAAAAAACTCACCATTTAATAACTTTCCAGAAGTATTTGTCCAAAAAGAACAGTGTTGTTTTCTTCTTTCTTCTTATTGGTCTAGAGAAAAGCAAGGACATAAAAATAAATAAAAAATAAAGTAATATAGACTTGGACTCAAGCACTTTTGACTGTTCTCTTTTCCTCTCAAGAGAAGAAAAAATTCAAAAAACATCCGACTAAATTCCCCCCCGCCGCTTGAATCTTACTTCTTGAAGCAGTGGCGTCTTTTAAAATGTGAGAGTATAAAGATTAGTCCACGAGTTTATTCCTCTGTCATCATCCCTTCATTTCTGGAGACGTTGGGCTTATATGCGATTACAGACACACTTAGACAATCAGCGACTGTTCCCTCCCTTTATTGACGGGCTCTCTTATCACATTTCCCAGAAAGCAGACAGTCGCTATAACTGCGCTGTCTCACCTTCCAAATATGCTAATGTGGAATTGTTAATTGTGCTTACACTGCGCCCTCAATGTTTCCATTTTTGCACAACGAGATTGATTTCGTTTGCGGGAGGTTTTAGGGTGTCAGGTTTTGAGTTGGGAGCGCAGAGATTAGCCTATACCAAATTTAACAAATTAAATACTGTGTTTGCAGAAAAGAAAAGAACAAGAAGAAGAAGAAAAAAATACTCCAAACAGATGACAAATCGAGCATTAATCGCTTACAAATGTTCATCTCAGTCTTATGAGTTTCTTTGCCATTGCACAAACTTGCTTGTTAATGGGAGCTCGAGACAAAAGTAGGCTATAACGTCTATATGTGAGTTATCGATCATCAGGCACACAAAACAACAAACGCACCAAAAAACCAAATGTTACACCTATATGAAATGTTGAGGAAATGTACAGTAAAAGATCGGTGCCTGTGCCATGCCATGCAGTCCATAAAGGAGGAGGGGGGACGACTTTCAGATGACATTGACGCTATGTAGATGGGAGTTGGTTTCTGGTTGTTGATGTTAGAGACAGTCGTTCTCTGGTGTTGATTCAGCCACCTCGTCTCGTCAGCACCGAACGCCACTGGACAGCTCCCCGCAGCGCGCGCGCTCTCTCTCTCTCTCTCTCTCTCTCTCTCACTCGCGCTCTCTCTCTCTCTCTCTCTCTCGCTCTCTCTCTCCTCCTGGACACGTCGCTGCGTCGCGCATCGCCTCCAAGTGCGTTCCCCTTTTTAATGGAAATACAAGATATTTATGTTCCAAGAAAAACTGGAAGTTTACAACTTCAGGGGGGATCTACGGATACCTCGTTTGAGTATTCGTGGCAGGTACATCGTCGTTGGCAGACAATCTGTGAGTAAAACTGATTTATTTTGGCGTGTGTGTGTGTGTGTGTGTGTGTGGGTGAGTGTCTGCATGCAGCGTATATGAACTCCATACCAATTCTTCTCGGTATTTTATACAAAGAAATAATCCATTCCTTTATTGCACAATTGCAATAATATTGACGGTTAAACTCAGATTGAAGCTGTCGATATAAAGCCAACAGCTGCATGGTCAGTGTGAGTGAGTATAGCCTATATACCCACATATAATGAGCGCCGGACCACCGCATGTGTTATTATTATTATTATTATAGCCAATTAAATGCCAAATCGATGGCTGTCCCTGGTGCATTGCATGGTGCGAACATCGATGCATTGTCATGTGTTGAATGCTGCATGCGTTTGGTTCACAATTAATCGGATGGAATGGGGCTGCTATATTTGTGCTGCCCGATGCATGCGTAAAAGCTTTACGCTTTGGTCATTCCTTTGTTTCCACACTGCGCTTCGTGGCTTCTTCTCCGTAATTCCGAAGAATAGATGTTTTGTACGTGGATAATTATTAAAGGGATCTTCGGGTGCATAGTTGGTAGGCTACGACACACCATTTTTTATTCCTTAATTCTCATAGGCTATTTGGTATTTCTGTGGCGCGCCTGGGGGCGCGTGATGTGCATGTTTTGGCGCTAGAATTTACATGCAAGTTGTTTTCCTTATTTGCTATTGCTATTGTTCGTGCAGGACATTCTTCCATTTGCTTGTTTTTCATAGCAGGTTTACGGTTTCAGAACGTCATATGCGTTGCTCATCTGATTTTACTTGGTGTGAATTCATAATCATAATTTGTTGACGAGAAAGTCCAATGTGACAATGTCTGTCTGGTACGTGATTGTGTAGAAGACATCGAGGAAGAAAGAAAATAAATCGTCGTGGATGCACACGTTCGTGAAATGCTATATTGGAAAAAATGTCTATACGGTTTAAGTGTCACCTGTATTTTTTCACCCTCCGTGAAAAACAATTCATGCAACCCAGTTTGAGTGCGCCCTGAGAAACCGACCGCTTATATTGCTCTATAAACGATTCCAGGTTAACGACAACCGACGAGCCGTTGTCTCTGGGTAAAGCCTCACACCCCCTCCTCCTCCTCCTCCTCCTCCTCCTCCTCCTCATCCTCCTCCAAACATTTTGGCCCAAAAGGTTTGATCGCAAACCGCGAAGCTGCTGTCTACGTGGACTGGTGCTGAAGCCCCTCGTCCGACTGCCAGGACCTCTGCCAAGCCCAGGGATATGGCGACGAACGGCACCAAAGCGGACGGACAGGTGACGGAGCTGAACGAGGTGGCCGCGAACGACAACAAGCCCAACTCGCTGGACGTGAAGCCGGAGAAGCAGAAGAAGGACCTCCCGGAGAGGGAAACGTGGAGTGGGAAATTTGACTTCCTCCTGTCATGTGTCGGTTATGCAATTGGACTGGGGAACGTATGGAGGTTTCCTTACCTGTGTGGGAAAAACGGTGGAGGTAAAAACACTCATAAAAGCATTGCCAAAATGAATTGCCTATATAGGAGACAATAAGACCTCCTCATAACGTATGATATGCTTCACACGCTCCACATGGGGCTGTAATAATGCACTGGTGCAGTTTTATAATTGACATGTCACGTGCTTTAACTATTATCTATTCCCCATTCGTCGTGCAGGGGCCTTCTTGATCCCCTATTTTTTGACTCTCATATTTGCTGGAATGCCCCTGTTTCTACTGGAGACTTCCCTGGGTCAATACACATCAATTGGAGGGCTTGGTGTATGGAAGCTGGCTCCTGTGTTTAAAGGTATAGGCCACACACACACACACGCGCACGCGCACACGCACACGCACACGCACACGCACACGCACACGCACACACACACACACACACACACACACACACACACACACACACACACACACGCACACGCACACACACACACACACACACACACACACACACACACAGACACGCACACGCACTACATTGTATAGCCTATTTATCACCAATAAAAAATAAACACTTGCAGGTCTGCAATCTCATACTATCCACTTCTGTGTGTTATAGGTGTTGGCCTCGCAGCGGCCGTGTTGTCCTTCTGGCTTAACATTTATTACATTGTCATCATTTCGTGGGCCATTTACTACCTGTGGAACTCCTTCACCACTGTGAGTATCATATCTTACTGTCCATCGAGACTAGAGAGCTCTCAGTCAGGCTTTGCTTCCAGCTCACAGGGGAGAGAGTTATACACATGCATGCTAATGCATCCAAGTGTGGCAAAAAACCCTATACTGTAGCTCATAACCAGTGGTGTAAATAGTAACATTTACTAAATTAGCCTATACTGTACTGTACTTTTTTTTAACTGTATTTTAGTATTTCCAATTTTCAATACTTTTACTTTTACTCCACTACATCTCAGAGGCAAATGTTGTACTTTGTATACTCCACTATAACTTTTTTGAAATCTTGAGTTGCTACTTAGATTTGGATTATTAGAAAACATGCATTAACCACATCAGCCCTAATATCTTGGCGGCCTGAAAATATCAGATATACAAGTTCACAAAGCGTTGCAATTTGTGCTGCGTTGTGAGCTTGTAGATCTGCTATTTTCAAAAGATTTGTATACATTTTGAAAACTTGTGGACATTCTGCATAATGAGTATTTCTATACGTTTGGTACTTTAAGTACATTTTGATACCAATACGTTTGTACTTTAACTCAAGTCAATTGAATTACAGACTTGTATCACAGTGTTTCTACATTGCAGCATTGCTACTAAGTAAAACAAAATGTTTTCTTTTGCTAAAAAGTTTAGCTCATAACTTTTGTTTTGCATGCAGGACCTTCCCTGGAGCTCATGTAACAATGCATGGAACACAGAGAAATGCTACACCAACTACAGCATCCTAGACACCGCCAATCTGACCAGTGCAGTGCAGGAGTTCTGGGAGTAAGAGATTGTCTTGTTGTACTTTCCGCTTGCTTCAAGAAATGGCACATTATATTATGCCCTGGCCTCGCATGCTTCCTTGAGATGCATTAAAAGAGAAGCCATGTTTGCACCACAGCCTGCATCTCCCTGTGTGTATAATAGACTTATTGTTGTTGCTCGCTCTTATCTTATAGGCGCAACATGCATCAGATGACCGATGGCTTGGAAAAACCAGGGCAAATCCGATTGCCACTGGCAATAACGCTGGCCGTCGCTTGGGTTCTTGTGTACTTCTGTATCTGGAAAGGGGTTGCATGGACAGGGAAGGTGAGATTTGAATTGAAACCCTCCCACCCCCCCCACCCCACCCCCTGCAAGATTTCTAAACTCGGGCTGGGCCGATCAATATTGTGATATGAGACTAGATATATCATTTGGTATTTTGAATAACGTAATTCTGTGATATGGCAAAAGGCCTAGCTTGTCCTGGTTTTAATCACACATTATACAGTATAATAAATGGTCAGAAACGTAAAAGAAATACAGAAAATAGCTGATATTTAGTAAAAAATAAAAAAGTCATGATTTGATTATGTTCATATATCGCCCAGCCCTAATCCGAACCCCTCCCCTGTGTTGATTTTCAACAGGGTTCAGTGTTTGACAGGTATGCCAAATGCATCATTCTCATATCACATCATCACTCATTTACAGTATAGATCACAGCAGAGTGTACAGTATACTGTATATGAGTAGAGACATCAAACACTCCCTAATCCAGCTAGTGCAGTCTCATGGTAGCTCCGCTAATTCCAATCCTCCTGACAGCGTCTGTACTGTGTGTGGACCCATGATAGGAGCAGCCGTTACATGCAGCCAAACGTCGTTTTGTTGAGCTGTTTGCCCTCCCTGGTGCTTCAAACATGTATGGCACGTTACCATGGCAAATAAAATGTCCTTTGACCACAAAATAGCCAATCCCCGTTGCACATCGATGCCCACAAATATCATGCAGTGTGGAAAAAAGGGGGAAAAGAGGGAGAATTGAATTAAATGAAAAGCTTCAGTACATTTCTACACTCTAAATTGTTGTTAACCCGTTATCTGTTGTCTCTGCATGATACTGAAGCCTTTTTAAACCCCTCATGAAGAGCCCTTTGTTTTCCCGAATGGTGTCTGAATTGCAAATCTGCTAATTCTGTGAGCATCATTTGCAAGTGCACAGCTGAAATACGGAGTACTAATGTAATCCAGAGAGTGCAACGGAGGATCCACTTGTACACCCTGAGGATAAAATTAATACTCAGGATTAGGGATGGGACGATGTGAGAATTTATCGTGGCCAAAATAATTGCGATTAACAATATCACAATAATCAAACTACCGGCACGTTTAGAACTCTCCCATTTCTACCTGATGCGGATTCTAAAAACGCCTTCTAAAACCTAACCTAAGTTTTCTGAAAACCTTAAATTCTTATTTTAAAAAGATGTTGCTAACTTGCTACATGTATAACAACTGCTTGCACCCCAGCATCCATATTCTCGGAGGAACATTAGTCAGATATTTTTTCCCTTCGCAATATACTGTAAACGATAATATGATTATCTTCCATCGTCTCTTCTCATGGCTTTACAGTGCACACTTGCATTGCAACACTGCAGTATATATAACATTTCTGATGCTTTATTCTGACATGTTCTAGGTGGTGTACTTCTCAGCCACCTATCCCTATTTCATGCTGTTCATCCTCTTCATCCGTGGGGTGACTCTACCCGGAGCTGCAGACGGAATTCTCTTTTATATCACACCTGACTTTCAAAAGCTCAAGGAATCTGAGGTAAAACAAAACAACAACATAGTGTTGCTGTCAGGTGGAAACCTTGTATGTTAGAATAGAAACTGTTACATTAGGAAATGAGGGGGGAAAGTCAACTCTTAAATTGGTTAAATCTTCATTCATAAAGCCCACAGACATGACTTAACCACTTTCAACCTGGCCTCTGTATATATTTTGGGCATGTCCTTAAAGGCGCAAATTGCAAATCTTTCAAAAATGCCAAAGAAATAGCTGATCTACAATGTGAGCTTGTAGATCAGATTTAATTTGTTACTTCTGCATCAAGTATGAAATAGGGATTTGCTTATGATAAAACATGCATGAAAAAAATGAAGATACAAGGTTTCTGCCCTGAAAAGTGACCATTATACTTGGGTATAGATGAATACTGAGCACTAGCTCTCTACAGGCAGCTTACTAACGTCTTCCTGCTCTAGGTCTGGCTGGACGCAGCCACCCAGATCTTCTTCTCCTACGGCCTGGGTCTGGGTTCTCTTATTGCTCTGGGCAGCTACAACCCTTTCAATAACAACGTGTACAGGTAAGCTCACCGGTCAGGGGTCATCAATATGTCCGTATACATACACACATTTCTTTTGATACATTTTTCCTCCCATTAAAACAGGACAATTTCATGATACATTTTTCAATTATTGTGAGCAGCTTTTATCGCGATATATAAAACGATAATAACGGTTATCTCCCTTGCAATGCAACGCAGTAGAGTACAGTATCACATTTCTCATGCTGTATTCTGACATGTTCTAGGTGGTGTACTTCTCTGCCACCGAGTGTACAAATGGAACCTGAAAGGGTCCATTTGGTTCCATTTGTACACTCCCAGAGTTACAGACCTGTTATGGCCATTCAGGGTCTAGCTTTGTGGTCATTCATAATAAAACTGCATTTAATATGTTAATGCAAATCCTTAACAAGCGGTTAATGAACATGGAAATGACACTGCCCACCATTATAGGTTGTTATTCAAATCTGATGCCAGGGATATAGGCCATTATTAGACTGAGATTACATTTGCTGCGAGTAGAAACATAATAATAAAACATGTTGAGAGATGCTTCGGGGCTGCATATTGGAGCATGTCCACAGGGGCAGAGGCTCTTCTCTGTGGGGTATGGAGCGTACGAATTGTTTATCAATTGCAGAAAGCACTGAGCATCACGTTGCATTTGTTTTATTCGGGCTCAGTCGTAACGAAATCAAGGATCCACACAATTAATATTTGTATTTCCCTACCGAAAAGGGCTATATTTTGCTGAGAAATTGTGTGGTTGATACTGAAGCTGAAGCAGCGGGGATGATGTGTTCACTCAGCCGTTGCATAAGGCAGGAATTTCACTCTGCTCACTCAGCCCATAGCCGGAGGAAATCAAGGAAAATGATTTTGAGCTTTGACAACAGGCCCTGTTTTCATGTTTCTCGTCCCCAGAGACTCTGTCATTGTCTGCTTTATCAACTCATGCACCAGCATGTTTGCTGGCTTCGTCATCTTTTCCATCGTCGGCTTCATGTCGCACGTGACAAAGAGGTCCATCGCGGATGTGGCAGCGTCGGGTGAGTACCTCAGTCCATCACACATGACTGTAACCGTTTGATCGGCGCACAGAGTGGTGTCATTGATCTAGACTCTTCTAGAGTTTCAATAGTTTTCTCAACGTCAACTCCGAGGACCACAACGGACAACTGTGTATCACTCTCAGACCAAAATAAACACTGGGTGTTTTCCAGTGTAGATATGGGTCCCTCCCATAGTTAAAGAATTGTATCAAATGGGCAGTCTGTGGTCTAATGCATATCAGACTGGGGATGCTTAAAATGAAAAAGGGTTGCGAATCACTGGTGTAGAGGGAGCAAATGAGGTGAGCGAGGAGTCAGGATGGGACCCCTGGGGGGTCCCCGCTCAACAAAGTGTAATAAGGTTTAATTGGTTAACCGATACGATACTACAGAGTGCTTCTACAGTCATGGGTTCATACTAGGAGAAAGAGAAAGTGTGATTTTCCTGTGTGTGCGCTTCTCCTCTCCCAGGGCCTGGCTTGGCGTTTCTGGCCTACCCAGAGGCCGTGACCCAGTTACCAGTGTCTCCTCTCTGGGCCATCCTGTTCTTCTCCATGTTGCTAATGCTGGGGATCGACAGCCAGGTGAGCTAGTTCCTCCGCGGGTTGACCTGAATATGTACGTTGCAGGTACATATCACGCTGCCGTTCGGCGCGGCTGCTCTCCGCATGATAAGTGTGGAGTTCGCTCCGTGTGGACGGATATAGTCGCACTTTGACATTCGCTGTCAGGTCTTTTTAATGCATCTCTGTCACTCGGCGACAGGCCCCTCGGGTATTGATATCTCTGTTTATTCTTTATTTTCCATGTGTGATACGTGGTGTTAGCCAAGTAGGCTATGTAGACTGCTTTTCTTTGGCCTATCCAGATTAGAATTAGATTGTTTTTTGTTTTTGTCAAGTTTGAACGACAAAAAAATATTGAAATAAAAACGGATGGAAACAAATTTTTGATTATCAGATTTGAAACACATTCCTAGGTGGTTTTGCAAAGCGATTGAAATTTGATTTCTGATGTTACACTCAGACACTGAAGCCTGAATTATATAATAATTCATACAATGGTGTCGCTTTGTGTAGCCTTGGGGACCACAGACGTTTTGTTAAATAAATAAATTATAAATGAATGAATAAATGCGCTGGGTGAGACCAACAGGAAAAGTGGCATATAGGAGTGGGAGTGAACCTTGCATTTCGCTAACCAATAACAGTGCAGAGGAGCGTCGCTCCAAATTTGGTGACATCAGTGTTCTCCGCTGCTTTCTACTGGGGAGGGCAGGAGGAGGAGGGAGGGGAGGCATATTCATATAGGTTGGCGAACCAATGGGAAGAAAGGGTTTCACTTTCCAGCGCTAGTTTGTTCCGCCCTTAGAGTATACATGAATAGAGATGACATCCGAGTTCTCCTTCCATCCACTTGCATTAAGTTGCTCAAAAGCGCATGTGAGGCGATTTCACTCCTCCTTCCGGGTAGGAACAGAGTGCATTCTGGGATGGATTGCAATAGTGAGTGGCCCCAAACACATGAACGCACTGCCGTTGAACGCGCACGAGCGTGCTGCCGTCGTGAACGTGCACAATATCAAATTCGGCCACTATGTCCATTTCGCCTCAGTGTTTCCTCTGGGTGCCTTCTCTATTCATGTTCCACCCCTCTATGCCCAGAAAAGCATAGGGCTCTTTCAGGCTACGCTTTGTGTGGAAAATATCAAATTTACAATATCATTACGTAATTAGCACAGCAACCAAGGCAGAAGTGTTGACGACGTCTGATCATGCAAATCACATTAGATCACTTGATCAATTGTCTGTTTTCACGTCTGGAGACTCACGTCCAGAACAGGTTCCTGCAGTAAACTCAGCTCAGATCTGAACTAGGTAGCTGTTGCGACCTCATGCCCTTGCTGACATCAACCCAGAGTAGGGTTCGAACCCACGACCTTCCGCATGAAAGTCAACCCTATCAGATGATACACAGAATCTACCACAGAATCTGTCGTCGGGTACAAACCTTGTATGTCCAAGTTGTTTTTCTATGTAAAGTAACAGCCTATTTTATAATGGCAAGAGTATCACACAAAAGTAGTGAAAATAGCAACTACAAGCTCACAATGTATCGCGGTGCATATCTATTTTTAGTTTTCAATTATAATTTAAAAAAAAACGTTTTGTTGAACATGCAAGGTTCCCCATTCCCCCCCGGGGAGTATAACAATATGAAATGTAGCTTCCCACCAGGTCCTCCCGGCCGGCAGCAATCTCTAAGTAAAAAGAACATAAATCATGAACCTGTAATAACTGTCATAGTAATGGCTCCTTATGCACATCAGAGCTGTTAGGAAGATGGCCTCCACGAAGATGCAGCGGTCAAGTCAGAAGATAATGCCGCCTGTTATGTTCCATGGTTTCCTGAACACTATAGGCTCCTGTAATATGTCACTGTCTGCCAGGTTCATTGTTAGAACGAGGCTGCCCTCCACGGTCTGAATCCTCCCAGTGTAGAGAAATGGAACCAAATAAGACCTGACGGAAATGTTAAATATGGCGGTAAGAGGTTTCTGCCTGACAACAAGACGTCTGTGTTGTTGTGTCGTTCCTGCTCCAGTTCTGCACGGTGGAGGGCTTCATCACCGCTCTGGTGGATGAGTTTCCCAGGGCTCTGAGAGGAAGACGGGAGCTCTTCATCGCCGCGGTGTGTCTGGTGTCCTACATCATCGGCCTGTCCAACATCACACAGGTAACAGTCAGGCCAGCTTCCTCTCACCTAACGGCTCCAATGTCTGTATGTATGTCTGTATTTGGGGGTCACACAATGCTGAGCAGCCTAAGCAGTATTACTGTAGCCAGCGGTGTTGTTTTGCTTTACGTCGTGAGACAAACGTTTCGGCTATCCATCCTTCGTAAGTGTGACTAAAACTATGGCTAAATATACTGCAGAAACATACAGTGGCGTTAGGGTTGTGAGCGTCACGCTATTTACGTTGGCCATTTTTCACCTCCGTCGCTTGACGTCGTTTTGAAGTAGAAAATACAATCAGACCAGTCCATACCCGTCATTTCCACCCACCATCCATCCGGGCTATGGGACTGCAACCACGACTACAGATCCCGAGGACCATTTCACAAAAAACGCTAATAAATAGCTTAAATTTGGGGCAAGGGAAAACTCGCTTCATAATATGATGGTCAATGCCTGTGCGCAAGTTGAGATCAATTGGTCAACCCACTGAGAAGAAAATGCAGTTCTTCATTTTATAATAGGATAACCTCATAGGGCTTAAAAGGTTAATGATCAAACCAGGCTGCAAGTACGGCAGAAAGATTAGTCAAATATCAGAAAGTAATATCATTGAAATATGTCATCAAATCCATGCATATTGTAGTGAGAACAAGCAGATGTAACTGTTTACGACCAGTTGCCCTAATTGGCTTCTTGTAATCTGCTTGTGCCAGCAAATGCTGTACACACTCCACAGACATGCACATGTCTGTTGTTGCATTATGCGTGTGTGTGTGTGTGTGTGTGTGTGTGTGTGTGTGTGTGTGTGTGTGTGTGTGTGCTCGTGTGTGCGTGTGTGCGTGCACGCGTGTGTTTGTGTAACCAGGGAGGCATCTACGTCTTCAAGCTGTTCGACTACTACTCTGCCAGTGGAATGTGTCTGCTGTTCCTCGTGTTCTTTGAGTGCATCTCCATATCCTGGTTTTACGGTGTGTGTAGCCTCATCACTGCCTCAGTGAAGCAACTAAGCTGTTACAGTATATTCATCATCCATTAACCACTTCAACCCGAGCGGCCCCGTGGGCATGATGTCATTACAGATGAACGTTCAACGGAAATATAGCAAGATCTGCAACATTACAACTCATCACATTTTGACACGCTGTGTACTTGTAGAGAAGCGATTTTTGGCCAAGAGATTTGGTGTAGCAAGAAAAAACAACGGGGCCTAGTATAGGTAGTAAAGTACAAAACCACGGTAAATGCCTACATAAATACATTTTCTGTTCTGCAATAAATCTATTATTTGATAACTCTATGAATTGCTCCAGCCCTTTTAGCACATCAGAGATTATTACCAGGACAAACCCTTTCCCTTCTGTTAGCAAACTGAGAGGACGAAGCGTGATAGAGGAAGCAGGTTAAATGATAGATTAACCTCACACGTCTCAAACAATATTAACACAACTTCAAACACTGTTCGTCCTCAATGACACCAGCGCTACCGTACTCTCCCTCATCTTAATTGCTTATTGAGACTTATTTGTGCGCCGGTGTCGTGCGCAGAAAACAGCAGACATATAAGCTTGCAACACATCATCCTTGCGACACGTCGAGAGCTTGTAGATCTGCAATTTTCGGTGCGGCACACGCTGCGTGCGACAGAGAATAACTCAGGCGTATAAGTCATCGTCATGCATGGCACGCCGGCAGCAAATTGAAATAAATTGGCTATGAATATTTTTCGATCGTATTTCATTTGTCTCTCTCAGGTGTGGACAAGTTCTACGACAACATCGAGGAGATGATCGGGTACAGGCCCTGTCTATGGTGGAAGCTGTGCTGGGTCGTGTTCACCCCTCTCATCGTGGCCGTGAGTGCTGCCAAGAAATACAATAGCAACATCCTGAGTCCTGACATGAAAGCAGGAAAACAATAAAGTCAAGTCAATATTATGTGCCTCAGGTCATGTCAGGCCCGGTGCTCGATTTATACTTGGTTTCGCGCTGTGGCGCTCACCCAAAACAGCAGTTCTACAAGCTCACAACTCGCTGCACTGCGGGAGCTTGTAGATCGGCTATTTCGGGGGGAGGGCGCCACGCCGGCACAGAGCTAAGTGTGAATCACCCTTGAGACGATTGCTGCCCTGGAATTAGTGATGTCAGGATACATAAGGCCTGGTTCAGTCTTCGTCGTACGGCGGAGAATAAATTGGGCGTAACGCGTGTCCCGTGTCTCCCACAGGGGGTGTTCTTGTTCAGCGCCGTGCAAATGGTTCCACTCACCATGGGAGATTACGTGTTCCCAGGCTGGGGCCAGGGAGTGGGCTGGCTCATGGCTTGTTCCTCCATGATTCTCATTCCAGGATATATGGTCTACATGTACATCGGCCTCAAGGGCACTTTCAAGGAGGTAAGAACACACAGCAGATATAAAATCGTGTAATAATGTTCCCATTGTTTTCCCCTTCCCGATATCTGAACTCGTATATCTATATCGGGCAAGGTTGCCTGTCTTGACTTGGGACTTGACTGGCAAAGTAAAGACTTGAGACTCGATTGGAACAACTCTAGTCATAAAAATCACACCTGTGTGAACTGAGTGGTGCAACTCCCCTCTCCCCCTGCCTCTCTCTCTCTCTCTCTCTCTCTCTCTCTCTCTCTCTCTATGTAATTAGCACTAGGCAACAGTGCAACACTATCTCTCTCTCCGTTTCTGGCACAACAGTGACACTTTTGCCCCTACTGGTACTCATAGCCACACACATACAGTAGGTTAACACGGACATTGTTGTTCCTTGGAGTGGTTGCACCACTCAAAAATCTCTCTTTACCTTGCTGGGGGACCTGATGATGCTCATTATAGTACGCATACCATTCAATCAGTATTCAATCCAATGTTTCATACCAAACAGACGCGCCACGGAGGCAGGGATGTATGATTGCATTGCTGTTCGTCACAAAATTACAATGGAAATGTACAGGCCCTCGATGTATAAAAGTTGCGCAGCGCGAAAAATGGGCGTACGCCGCGATCGACGCAATTGTCGGATTTATCAATCCACGGCCTGCTCACATCTCACGTCTAGTCTGAGGCTGTAGGCTTTGGCTACACCAGTTTGTTCAATCATAGACATGTGTAGCAGCATTATCTGACCATCTGACAGGCATCTAAACATAATATATACTGTATATCAGTGGTGCCCACGTTTTTGACTTGATAACTACTTTTACGTTTACCTTGGAATAGTGGCGCTAGCATTTTATAGCTATACAGTGCATGTGAATATACAGTCTATATTCACTCCAAAAATATTTAGCTATAAAACTAATAAATGATACATATACACATATTTTGCAAAGGCCTACATCGACGAGGTGTCATATGAAATCCGTAGGATATTTCCAAGTGTACACAAGCAATTAAAACTGTGCAATTAAAAACAATATAACATATTTACAATGTTGCAAGTTAGATGGCAGTGCTTTTATGGCTCCGTTAAGACAATCACAAAAATCGTAGCAGAAGATCGGAGATAGTAACCACCAGACCACCACACACCAGCCTTCATCCCTGCTTACACAGTAACCACCAGACAGCCACACACCAGCCTTCATCCATGCTTATACACATTCATCAATCACTCCATTAAAAAAAAACCTTCAAGTGATGATCACAGCCCTGGGCTGTGTCCCATAAACGTGGTGTCACGGCCACGGACTATAGGAGGACGCAGCAAAACCGTGTCTCCACTTAACACTGCACTGCTCGGGGGTTAAAACCCTAACTTATTCCAATCATGACAATGTTATTGGTGTCATTTAACAACGTAAGCCTATGGGAAACAGGTTATTTATTATTATTGAATTCATGATTCAGGTTTTCGTTTAGGTCAGTGTTAATATGATGTATTGTGAGGAAGAGTAAAATGGTAAATTGTTTGCAAGAGAATGGGAATACAGACCTGCCACAGCCAGTGATGTGCACCTCCCTGACTGAGACAAAATGGCTGTGCTTTATACTAGGGTGTGGTGATGACTAGGGTGTGGTGATGATTGCTGATTGAAACTGGTGTGACTGAGTGAGTGAGTGAGTGAGTGATGAGCTGTGAACTGATGCAGTACCTGTGACCAGATACAAATACATGCATACAACCAGATACAAAGACATACAGTAAACCTGGGTTACATATATCTTTACTTATGGCTAGAATAAAAAAATAAGATGGATATGTTTTTATTATTTCTTTCCACAGACCGCCACATTCTTCTGACATTATCGTGACACCTTATTAGTTGACTGGCTTTTACGAATGCGGTCGTATTTTTGTTTTATTTGATTGTTGTGTCTTAATAAGTCCAATCCATGAGTGGGAGACTGGGGTTCGACCCCAGCTCGGGTCTAAATCTGACGTACCAAGTTGGCTGGACTTGGAGGAGATTCTCGTGTGCCGTGCCTTGTTGACCATGCCCCAGGCCATTCGAGCTAACTGAACCGCGCGGTACTGGGTTTGAGGCCCTGAAATTGGCCATTGATTTTGTTAGATTTAGGTCAAAAAGACGATTAAAACAAGCGTGCTATGAGGGACCCAAAAACATTACCGGCCCAGGGGCCCTCATGGGGATTAATCCGTCCCTGGCTCTATTGGCACGGTATGTTGGGGTTCGATCTCATCATGCTGTAAACGCTAATTGTACTTATTTTTCTCTCTCCCAGCGACTCCGGATAATGTTTAAGCCTCCTGCAGTGGTCCGGCGGAAGGAGAATGGACCGGAGGTACAGGCAGAAACCAGTGCTGCTATCGTAGCTAGCCCCACCAGCCCTGCTGGCCCGGCGCCCACCGCCACCAGCCCTGCTACCAACGCAGCTCCCACTATCTCCACCAGTCCTATGGCCCCGGCTATTCCAGCCACCCAAGCTCCACCGGCAGCCGCTGCCGCTACCAGTCCTGTGAACCCCGCAGCTAGTCCAACCTCCGTCATCACCACCACCACCACCGCCACCGCCACAACCGCCGCCACTCCAGCTAACCCCGCCACCGCAACCAGCCCCGCAAGCCCACCACCCCCCAACCCGGCCGGCCCTACAGAGCCCGTCATGCCTCCTCCTAACCCGACTAGCCCGACCTCCAACCTGACCAACGCCGAGGCCATCGTCTAAAAACAAAAACGGAGAACCCTATAGCTGGAGAGAGTAGACAAAAAAAAAGAGAACATTACAAAGGACTTCCGAGATTTCAATTGATTCACCTACCTCCAGGGGAAATATGTGATCAAAACAAATCTTTAAAAAGAAGGAAAAAAAAGAAGGAAAATAAACTTGTTTTAATTTTTTGCATTTGTTAAACCAAGCCAATAGTGTCTCGTTATTGGTATGCATTCCGAATACAAAAATCAAAGACTGTTAGTGTTCAGAAATACTACCATAAAAAAATACCATAGGGAAGAAAAAAATGTAAAAACATACTGTGTAATACTGTGAGAAAAGAAAAGAAAAAAACAGAACATAGAATAGCAATTTGTTGAATATCTTCATGAATCAAGTAAATACAGTGTGAATATAGTAGAGTGTCTAAAATTGACATCATAGGAGAGTGAAGGGGGCGATGGGGTCAATTTTATCGTGGATGTTTACCAAACCTCACACAGTTGTCTCTTATTCAAACATGTCACTCTGTGAGGACAGCACTACAGCGCCAAACAGAGGACGGGGGGAGCGGGGGAGGGAGCGACGAGAAAGCACAATGCCAATAAGAAGTTTGGAGTAAATCCAGTATTATGTTGCAAAAGATTTGTGTGTGTGTGTGTGTGTGAAAGAGACTGTTATTTTTGTTCCTTCCTTTTTTGAGTAAAAAAAAAGAAACTTTTATGTGATTGAAACATTTTTAGAATTATTTTTAGGATGTTTTTTTACTATATGTTGTTATGACGGAGGACCAAAATCTTATATAGGGGCAGATGAAAAGCAAAAACTATGCCATTTAGTATTCGGTTGGTGAAAAGCACAGGGTACAC
This sequence comes from Protomyctophum bolini, assembly GCF_963924005.1. NCBI lineage: Eukaryota > Metazoa > Chordata > Actinopteri > Myctophiformes > Myctophidae > Protomyctophum > Protomyctophum bolini. The sequence continues at coordinate 41,912,841 of NC_137866.1, forward strand.
AAAAAAGAAAGTAAGACAATAAGCACAGGGTTAGAAAAAGCTGATTTACATACACTGACTGATGGCAGTCGATCCTGTTTACGTTTTGCATGCTTTCCTCAGGAAAATCGGTGATTTTTTCCCCCCAAAATGTTTCCTGACAAAGAAAAAAAAGGGAAAAGGAAAAGAGAAGGCCTTAAGCCAATTATTACAACAATTTCTACAAAGCCAGTCTACAGTCTGTTTACATGACTGGGCAGATCAACAGAACCAGAATCACTTTGTATGCTAGCACAAAAACTCGGACCAACTCTGTGTTTAAATACAGTCCTTAATTTTACTTTATGTGTAACGATCAATTATACTTTGATCAATATGTATTAAGCAATACATATGTAGATGTATAGGTGCAGGCCAGTTAGGCAAGTGGTCTGTTTTCTCATTTTGTTTACGTTGTCTTTGCTTTACTAGTGAAAAAGCACAAAGCTTTAATTTCAGCAGACTTTTGCCATGGCGTGTTAGGACAATGTAAGCCTTGGCTTGTACTTTGCTGCGAGCGGGTGTCATGCACTGGAGAATAGCAGATCTACAAGCTCGTAGCACGTCGTAGTGCGTGGCTGTGTGACCTTGTAGCTTGGCTATTTCCGGTGTGTGACACCTGAGCATAACTAAGTATGAATCGAGACCTAGTTTGCTTCTATGGCAGCTACTGTGAAAAGGCATCTGGTTGAACGAAACATGTTTACTTAGAAAAGCAAAACAACTGAGTGGAAATGTGAAATGGCTACAGTTCATGTCCTGTGAATTTTGTATAAATTACTCTACCACAGTTTTCTCTGGAACTTTGTTGTAAAACTGTACCGTGTAAAACATGTAACTGTGAATGTCTGTAATACATTGGAAGTTATTGTCTAAATGTTGAAAAAAAAAAATTCTAAAAGGAGTTGCTGTTTTCTGCAATAATATTTTGATGACAGAAACCGAAGCACATATCTTACAGAAATATATGATGACAATGAAGATATCCACCGTTATATTAAAAATAGAAACTATGTCTAGTAAAAAAAATATTGTTTTGTATATTTTTAACTGTCTCACTGCCTAATGTAAAACATAATATAGACATGATATGTATCTAAATGGTGTCACATGATAAAGCACGATTGTCATGTTATACAAAAAGAAAAAGAAAGCAAAAAAATAAAATAAAGAATTATAAAAAATAATAAATACAAGACATGCCTTCATATGTGCGTTATTGCATGTTTCTAAGCAACCTAGCATTTCTCATGTTGAAATTAGGTCACCACAGCTGTCCTATCAGAAGCTATATTCCACACACAGAATCTTCCTGCAGTAATTGGCTATTGTCTCCATCCTTGTAAATAAACCCTGTTGTTTTATAGACAGTGAATGCCTTTGCACTTTTAGCTGGGAGATAAGGAGAAAATTTCTACTCTCGGCAGGGATTACAGACATACCGGTTCCTGCAACGCTGTGTTCATGCCTTAAGCCTGTAACATGTGAGATGAAACGAATAAGAAACCTTTTGTTAATTATTATACCGAGCTAAGAGGACAAAACCTACTGTCATCTCAGAAGATGCAGACGTCGTGCAACATTTTCAATAAAATTGAGTGAAAACAGAGTGAAAAGCGTGACGGAAATTTACAAGGAGAGCAAAAAATGCCTGAGAGCTTAATTTTCTTGGGATTTAATGTGCTTAATTTTGCTTCTTCGAAAATAGCCGATCTACAAAGCCTCAGACAAGGCATCGCCATGCGTTGTGAAGCTTTGTAGATCAGCTATTTTAGGGGGGCGTGCATGACTCCGTCGTGCCGCCAAAGTCCAAATCAGTGCGTGTCAGAAAACACAAGCTGATCACCAGGCGTCAGCAGGCTGGAACAAAAACATCACCACCAAACAGCTCTGGCCCCGGGGCCAATGGCCCCAGTGTGTGTGTGTGTGTGTGTGTGTGTGTGTGACTTCCCCCACCTCCTGCTTCCATTAGCTTCCAGTGTGATAAAAGAGACAGCGCCAGCTGACACCACCAACAATGCCTCCGCACATGGAGAAAGAGAATGAGATGTCCTCGCTGGTGAGCTTGTGGCAAACCAAGTGCGCGCTGCGTGCACGTGAGTGTGTGTAATAGAGAGAGTGGGCGAGTGAGACAGACGGAAACAGATACAGAGGGGGGGGGGGGGGGGGGGTGGACAGGAACAGTGGTTGAATAATGCCTCTAATGTTAGGTCCTATAACGACCCGTTGATGGACGACATACTGGCCTCCCTTATTCCCACACGTGCAATCTAGCATCATTACCTATGAAAACCAGTCACCGCCTCGAACAACCTGGAACTGATGTCTTATGTCCACACAAGCAATAGATCATCATTTTCAGGGCAGGGAGGAGGGGGTCTTGATTAGTGGGACGCAATCTACCGGAACACAGTTAGTCTGAGGCGACGACATTGCCTCGGCGTTGATAGGTTGGTTTTGCTTTTTTTGGGGGGCGCTAGCCCCTCCTATAAACAGCTATAGTGTTTAATGTTTGCGTCCGAACAAACATTATTAGAAATGCCATTGACAATGAATGGAGAATTTACGTCATATGTGTCGGCTGGGTATGTCGGTGGGAACCCATGGCCAATAAGGGACCACCATTCTTTATGATGATGTATGATGTTTAAAGACGCAGTGAAATGAAAAATACGTTTTTCACACTACTAGAGCATATCCGTGGTCATGACCACAATAGATGTAACAATAGATGCCAAAACAATGGAACGTTTTCAATTTATGTTTATGTCAAAAGTCATAAAAAGCCATTTCCTTTCCTTTGAACGAAAACGTGCTGCGTGATGACGTAACGTGGGCCCTAAGAATCTTGATTTCATGACCTTTTTTCATTCAAGATGGCGTCCAGACAGTGTATTACTCATTTTAAACTTAATCAGCTGGCCATCTGTCTCTCGACTCGACAGTGTGTAGTCGTAGGGGAGCTACTAACGTCCCATAGCCTGAAGGGATGGATGCGAGTCATGCGACGCTCTGATTGGTTCAGAAACATACAGGCTTCCGTTTCAGACTGAAACTTCTTAATAAAATGCGTCACACAAAGCCCTGTAAAGACGTATGTAGTCAAATGGCATTTTCGGTCATGTTTCGGCTAAATGTCGGTGAGCTCCAGTTATGCACATGAGGACAGATCCGAGCAAAGGGACAATGTTTGGCACCGAGCATTTCTTGGCACTCTCTGCGCAGAGAGGCCTATTTTTTAAGTTAAAACAAATGCTCGCAGTGAGGCCGCCAGTGAGGACAATGCTAGAGGTGCAATCTGGTGATCCATGATGCTTTTGAGAAAGGATGACACAGATCTATAAAATCCTCAGCGTTATTTTACCTCTGGGAGTGTACACGTGTGACCAAATGGACCCTTAAGTTGCACATTCATGCACTCCCTGAGTTACAAACTATATAGTTATAAATTAACTCTGAGATGATTTGTACAGCTTATAAACCCCATATTCCTCACAGCCCACTTTGAGAAAGATTGGTATTTCTGCCGACTCCCGTGCATGTAGAGATTGATAATCATTCAGATTTCTTTGCTTATTTGTTTTCAGCCCCATATCATCACTTGAACCATAGCCTATATAGTCCCTATTCTGGGCCAAACATAGCAGATCTACAAGCTCACGAGTTGCAACTTTGTGAGCTTGTAGATCAGCCATTTTTTATATTTGGTGAAGGAAAAAATGGTGGAAAAAAGGACGCTTCTTTCCTATTATACAGACAGACACCTGCGGGACTCCTGTCAACTAAAGTATATGGTTTAAATGTTAAAAGTGCTACCAAATTAATTATTATCCTTTATTTACTTTCTTAATTTTTTTTTAAATGAAGCCCTGCATTTAGATGCATTTTATGGATCACCAAACCTGCACAGGTTTGTCTGTGTAATGGTTTGTGATTCCCAGACAGCCATCTGAGGTACACTCACCCGAGGATTCAAATCAAATACATTAATGAATAACTAATCTTTGCCGATGCATGAATCTACATATCAATGTAATCAGAGGATGCTGTGTGCATGGTTATTTCCAGCACAAGGGGCTGAAAGGGACGTCAGGCATGCACAACCCTCTCTGCATATATGCAAATCAGGCTCCGCTCTCCAATCTGAATATGAGCAACGATGCTGGAAATGCACTTGTTTACCGATTCACTTTTAGCCTGTTTTCACACAACCTGCATCATGCATGCGTTGCCAGGGCCTTCATTTAAGTCGGCACAGCTGTCTCGAGCTTCAAGATTAATCGATGGAGCCTGAGAACACATGAAATGCAACGATAGAAGCCTCTCGTGACACAGCAAATATTCTGGTTGTTTATTGCGAGGCTGCGGGCAATGCACAGTGTATAAGGCAATGCACACAGTGTGGAGGCAATGCACAGAGCAGAGCAGAGCCAATGCACAGTGCACAGGCAATAAACAGTGCAGAGCCAATGCACAGTGCACAGGCAATGCACACAGTGCATAGGCAATGCACAGTGCATAGGCAATGCACAGTGCATAGGCAATGCACAGTGCATAGGCAATGCAGTGCATAGGCAATGCACACAGTGCATAGGCAATGCACAGTGCATAGGCAATGCACAGAGCAGAGGCAATGCACACAGTGCATAGGCAATGCACAGAGCAGAGGCAATGCACACAGTGCATAGGCAATGCACAGAGCAGAGGCAATGCACACAGTGATAGTGGCAATGCAAAGGCACCGGAAATAGCTGATCTACAACGCATTACATCACGTCACGATGAGAGCTTATTGATCGGCTAAATTCGAGGCGTACACTATAAATTAGGCCTATAACCACTCAGTACAAACAGACTTATCAGATTTTAAACCCCTGTGTCAGAGAGGTTATAGTGTTCCTTACAGAAGAGCTTATTGTACAACTAGTTCGCCGTGTATGCAAAGGTTTCTATCTAACAAATCCTCCAAAAAGCATACACACTCTTCAAAAAAAGAAAAGGAAAAAAGGGAGAGCTTAATTTACATTACATCACCCCTCCCCCATCCAACCCCCACTGGCAGTTTTCATAAACCCACATGGAAAAGCCTCTTCTAGTCAGTCTGTATATAGGCTAAATAATGCTACTGTTTTGAATTAGCCAGCCCTTCCGACTGTATTTGCATATTCCTTTGTGATTAAAAGAGGGGATAGCGTTTTTTAATTATTGACTATTATGAGTGAGCAGCACAGTGTACCGTATGGTTTCACGACGGTGATTAAAATACGTTTCCATCAGTGAGTGGGAATTTAAGCGGACAATAAAGATGCCAATTTTAACTAATCAGGAGGATTGTCCCTAGCTACCTGCGAGTTTGTTCAAGCTTGTCTTGCCTTTTGTCACAGTCTCTAACACGTCCCCAGTGTGCCCCGGGCCTTTTGAACAGTCACTGTAGATTACAGCCTGGCTCAAATGCCTGCATTCAAATCGGGCTCTGTCAGAAACAAGCAAAACCAAACGCAGAAAGTGAATTGAGGGTGCAACGCTATCTCCCAAAAGAGAGAATGAGCTGTCAAATATCCACTGTCCAAAACTGTTATTTTTCAGGATTCAAAGAAATTTTAAAAGTAGCAGATCTACACGCTCAAACATTTCTAGCTTTTAGATTTGCTACTTTTGACACATGTCGTGTGATGCTGTAGGCCTAGTAAGTAGGGTGTTAATTTACAAAAGGTTAACATCCGGATGTTACGACCCTAATGTCTAGGAAACAAACCGAAAAACCCATCTCATAGACTCATAAACATAAACCTAAAGGACAAATTAATCAAATTGGTTGGTTTTTGGTGAGGACAGCTGAGGCAGTGATTATCTGCTGCCGAAGCTGACACTGACAGTCCTCTCCCAAGTCCCAAAACTGAAGACTAGAGTGAGGCTTTTATAGAGTCCAGGTGGGGCCTCCACCAATGAGTGGAGCCAGCCAATAACAGACAGGAATCAATTCCATACAAGATGTCAGGTGTCAGTGACTTTGGCAATCACCAGTCTCCACCTCTCACCAAAGTCTCCACCTCAGAATGAATACAGAAAGTAATACAGAATGCAGTAATACGCAAGGCCAATTATTATACACTAATCTAAATACAACGCGGCTGGCTGTAACAATGGAGATAAGAGGTTTCTGCCTGACACCAACGATATGTTGGTGTAATCCACCACATACATTATGTAAACAATACACCACCATCCTGAACATCACATCCTATGTGACATAATTTCAGCCTACAGATAATATCTATATGTTTTTTACTTATGTCTGTAATGTATTTATTCATTATTCTTATTAATAGTAGGGTTACTGTGGTGTGGTGTTAACAGCTGAAAGGATGTTGACATGGGTTTCTCATGTCTCATAGCAACAATAACATGCTATCATCATCTATATCCAGTACAGTAGGCCATACTGTATGACCAAAAATGGCTCATGGCTGCCAACTTTTTGCCAAGGGGAGAAATTCCACATGGTGAGCAATGCGCTGTGAGCTTGTAGATCGGCTATTTTTTGCCCGTCACACTGGCGCGCAACTAAGTATACAGGCTTTACGCACCATCATGTCATGCACACCGGGGTGACTCCCCTCCCAGTCTGTCTGGCTCCTCTAATGGTCCTCCTCTCAACAGGGACCAATGTCTTCCCTTTACTCCAGTGGTTCTTACGTTAACACTGGGACAGATGAACAGTGGTGGGACATAATAGGGAGAGAGGGACAGAGGGACAGCAGAACTTTGATAATGGCTGAAAAATGAAAACCATTGTCCTGTGTTCGGGAGAGCTAGTGAAGCTGGGAGGGGAGAGTGATATCACTGCTTTTCCTACGGGCTGGGGCGCAGGGAGTGTAGAGCGGGAGGAGTAGGACGAAGGCTCTATAGTCTATGTCCTCTCGGTCAGTATTATTTAATACAGAAGGATGGTCTTCCTGCTTTCTTTGTTGCACCTCCAACGGTGCCATGGAGGACTATGCATGGCAGGGGCGTCCTCTTCCCTGAGCCAAGCCTAAGCCTGACTGCATACCAGAAGGATACTACCGCAGTGGCAACATACCAATGTGTGTGGGGAATCAATTGGAATAACGACTAAATTGGGGAGAAAAAGGGGTAAATAAAAAGAAGAAAGAAATTCAAACAATTCTTTCAACATCAAACAGGATAAGTTACTTTACCTACATGGAGGTGACAACACACAGACATCTCTCTACTCTCTGTATCAAGTGAATTACTATGCAGCTTAACACCTGAAATCAAGAATGTCTGCGTGTGTGTGTGTGTAGCTGCGTCCTGTGTGTGGCTGTGCGTTTGTGTGTGTGCATGTGTGCGGCTGTGCAAGTGTGTGTGTGCACATGTGCATACGCTACACATTATTATGTGTATGTGCTTGTCCGAGACTCCGAGTGTGCGTGCCGATGTTGATGTGATGGTTTTTGTCAGGTCGTTACATGTAAACGTTGCGCACTGACATGCTTCACATGTAACGGTACTGATCCTGCTGTTGCGTGACGTTTCATGCTCATGTGATTATGCCCTTGATTGCCCATTACAATGTCTGTGCATAATAAGGCACACTTCAGTCCACTCACATATCGTTGCTGTCGGGCAGAAACCTCTTATCTCCATATTCTAACTTTTCATAGATTGCTGCTGCTGCTGCGAGAGTGAGGTCTAGCCAACACCAACTCAGGATTCCTGGATCGCTGCCCTCCACAAATTCCTATCCAACATCAGGTTCTTGAGCTCTGCAGTGTTGTCTGCATACAGTAGGTGGTACGCTTCTTTCGTGACACCTAGTGCCATTCGTAGCATTCTTGTGTAGACTCCATCCAGGGCTTTTCCTGTTGTACTGTCTGCACTGGCAATGGTTTTGTCCATTGATTAACGGCCTACTTGAACTTGATCATACTACAGTGTATGCATCAAAAGTAGAAGATCCGCAAGCAATGCATTTCGAGCTTGTCGATTTGCTGCTTTTGAATTTGAATCCTGAAAAGTAAGTGGACATGAGGTTTCCACCCAACAGAGACAAAATATACATATGCATTTATGATGCCTGTTCTCTCTCTCACACACACACACACACACACACACACACACACACACACACACAGAGCTGGTCATAGCGTGGTAATGTGCCTTTATATTTCACTTGTTTTTGATTATTTTGTTTCATAGGGACAATAGCACCAGTTAGCTCCCAAGCATCCGTGCCATTTTAGATTTTAGCGTTGGCTATTCAAAAAGAGCAGATCTACAAGCTTGTACATCTGCAACATTTGAATATTTTGTGTGAGAACTACTTATTTGTAGAATCAACCTCAGATCTTAATGGGTTATATACTGTATGTAACCAGTCCATTCTTTTTTGCTCTCTCTAGCCTTATACGACACACACACACGCACACACAAACACACGCACACACAAACACACACGCACACAAACACACACGAGCGCAATGATTTGGGTCTAAGGGCCTTCAGGACAGAGCGGGACTCGGGGGCTGCAGTGAATCATACTTGTGATGTGGTGATTTGCATTGTGATCTGTCAGACAGACTCAGGCCTCTGTGCTCAGTGATGAGTGAGGAGGATCAGGCAGGGCCACAGCGAGTCCTCCTCGGGCTCCACCCCCCTCACCCAGCCTCCACGGATCAGACTACAACCTAATAAAGCCTCATTTACACAACTTTGTTGTGTGGCGGTGTTACACAACCAGAAATAGGCGATCTACTGTAGCTCACGATGCGTCGCGACGTGGAGCACGAACCAAATGCAGGTCCGATTTTTAGAAGAAGGTATAACTTCTGTACAAGAGTGGTCTGTTGGGATTGACGAGGGACTCCTTTGAGAAAGTCTTTTGTTTGTTCTATGGTCCCCGGGTTATATAATGATTATGTTCCCCTGCTTATCTAACCCATAGGGACCATATTGGGGATGAGCCCGAGGGAGTCCACAGTGGGGGGACATTGACGGACTCTCCTGTCCACAGTGGGGGGACATTGACGGACTCTCCTGTCCACAGTGGGGGGACATTGACGGACTCTCCTGTCCACAGTGGGGGGACATTGACGGACTCTCCTCATGTCTGTATTCCAGCCTACTGTATGTACTGTATATCAGGCTCAGTGAGGAGAACATTGTATACCCATCCATCCAAAAAGGTACGCTGCCTCTCCAAAAGCAAGCCAGGCCAAAGAACCACACAGCACCAAGCCCAGGGTGCTCTATAGAACCACACAGCACCAAGCCCAGGGTGCTCTATAGAACCACACAGCACCAATACAAGCCCAGGGTGCTCTATAGAACCACACAGCACCAAGCCCAGGGTGCTCTATAGAACCACACAGCACCAAGCCCAGGATGCTCTATAGAACCACACAGCACCAAGCCCAGGGTGCTCAGTCTATATGCATGACTTCAGCCGTCAAGGCCTTTTTATAGTTCGACCCAAATACAAGGAAGACTCAATCTTAACGTTGAAGACACCGTTTATTTAAAGTATCTTTCAGTATAGGTTAAAACCCATTTTGGAAGGGAACCCCTTTTGGTGTTAGAATTATGTTATGCTTTAGCTATTGAAAAATAGCAGATCTACAAGCTCATAGCGCGCCACTCTACGAGCTTGTAGGAACGACTGACATAGAAACATAGATTTCTCAGAAAACTGTCAGGATGTAGAAGACATTTTTAGAATCTGATCTCAGGTCAAAATGGGTTAAAACAGATGAAAGAACTGACTAATAAAGGGGACACAGTGTGCGCTGGAGGCGTGTTCTCTCCTCCGCGTCATCAGTGCCCGTACCCTAGGGGGGGTTGGTGAAAGGGCCTTTTCTGTGTTTGCATGTTCTCCTTACATGTCCCCTAGGCCCTAGGGTAGGTATCCTTGCAAAAAAATGTGAGGGGCGCTAATATATTAAAGTCTAACTCATGTTGATTAGGTGATGTAATGGTGATGTAAAACAAACGGTGCAAACACAAACATTAAACGCCATTAACAATAAAGACACAATATCACAAAACCACCAAAATGAATGAACTAATCCAGGCCTGAGTAAGAGGAGTCTCAGGTGCTTCAAAGAGTGACAACGAGCTAGTCTGTATAGTCGCCGCAGTGACCTCTCCTTTATGCTAGTGAGCTGAGGAGTTATCAACACACTGAACAGTATGGCGAGGAGGACTAGCTCCACAGGGAGTTGAACTGGACATTCAGGGGGTGGTTGCGGAGCATGCACGCACGCACGCACGCACGGAGTTGCACAGATTGTGGTTCAGTCATGAGATTAGATTCATTAATTTATTCCATGCACTCCTACGCACACCATGTGCACCACTGGATCCACAACCAGACACTGTCAGGTGTGATAACAGTTTGTGTAAGAACAACCCACTGTGAAAGCCCCCTTTCCTGCTGCCACACCATCGACCACAGGCCACACTGTGCATTGTACTGTCTGCAACACGCATGCATGTGCTAGAATATAGCCTAAAGATGCTTTCCCTCTCGGTTCACCTGTAGCCCCGACACCCCGGGCTGAGAGTCAGAGGGAGAACCACATGCAACACACTAGCTCTGACTGTGGAGGGGATCGAATGCTGAACAATTAGCCCTTCGCTAAGCCCCACCCCAAAAGCGATTGTCCAATGCCAATCCAAATAGCAACCATTGCTAAGGGTGGCAAGCTTTCGACACCTCATAGCTGTCAATGTTATTTTGCATGGCTGTGTTGTTCAAAACATACACAGCTTAACGTCGGGAAAGTTACACGACTGACCCACCCGTGTGATAGTAATACTAATCACCTATATTACTAGTTTATTGAAATAATAAGCATGCACATTTGTCCAGTGCATAACCTACTGCAGGCCTTGTTGACTAGATTTAGAAGACATTTTGAAGGTTTTGCTACTGAAATGATCGATTTGGAGGAATCCCGTCATTTAACATGCAGCACAATGGATGACGAGGACAGCTTAAAGATGGAAAACGATATGTACATCCCAGTTTCCGAATACGTCGCTGACCCAAAAAGTGACCAAAGGACAGGAAGCGAAGACCGTATGGTGGACTCCATGTTGCTCCCTGGACGGAAATAAACATGCGCAATTGAGACCAAGGAAGCTGGTTGGCTGCATACTGTATAGCCCATTGTGCAAGTTTCTTTCCTTCCAGGGAGCAACATGGAGTCCATCGTACGGTCTTCGCTTCCTGTCCCCTTTTAATAGTCCTTCAAGTGTTCAAGTGTCCTTTGGGAGGCTTAGTATGGTCCGACGGAGCATTGGTTGGAAGGAGCATTGGTCCGAGGTGCGTTGGGGGTCGGGAGAGGGTTGGGGTTAGGTTTACAGTAGGTGTGCTGCCCCGGGGGAGGTTAGGGTTAGGGTGAGGGTTTGAGGTATAGGTTGTCGTTCGGACCAATGCTCCGTCGGACCAAACACATGAACCCGTGTCCTTTAGCACCGTAGTTATATGATGCATTAAATGCAGACAAAATGTACTTGGCCAATAACCGCTATGGGGACACATTTATATTTCTTAAATCACCTTTACCTCCCTTTCGGAAGACCTGCTTTCCCCCCCGTTGACCTTTTTGGTTACCCTTTATTCGACCGTGTCCCCCACGGAGCCAGAAGAATTGGGCCAGTATTTCCCCAGTGCATGCTCATTATTTCAATCCTCACCAGGCTGTGGACAGGCACAGCCTATCTGACAGCATTCCATGTCCTCTCTTGCGCCGTCTTTCTCTCCTATTATTGCAATGTAAGAGCAGCTATAACCCCTTTCCTCTTTCCTGTCGCTCCTACTGTAACTTCCCTGTGCAGTTTCTGATGACCCTGCAGAAATAAGAAGGGGCAACTGGGGCCATCTTGCATTATATATTTATATATACACACACAGTATGAGTTTTGTTTACTTTTTTGTAAATCCCAATCCATCTCAGCCTGAGGATGCGTACCTGCCTGTGAGGTATTATCGCGCAGCGGTGCCACAATATGTGGCAAACACACACACACACACACACACACACACACACACACACACACACAAATTAGCCACATGAACCCTATAGCATTCCCTATTTTGGGACCGAACATTTGGAGCAACGCAATGGATTGTGTTTCTGCTGGTTTTGGTTTAGAGATGTGATTTAGAGGGGGTGGGGGAGAGGCCTATAGTAGTACAGACCCCGGGGGAATCCGGTCAATGAAGTATATGCGCTTTAAGTGGCTAACAAAAAGGAATCTGCATTGTCGAGAGAGGCTTCGCGAGAGCAGTTATTTCAAAATCATAACATCATCATTTTAAGTCATCTCATGGGCATTCATCTGGATGTGAAAAATGTAATAAAAAAAATAAAACTAAAAGGTGTGCGTGACCATGGACTCTTTCCTTTCCTTTCATTTGTTATGAATCTCTCCTTGGTACTGTGTATATCTGTATGATCTTTCAAGCATATTCTTAACAGTGAACACAGTGTGAATGAGAGAAGATCACACAGGCAGCTGTAAGATCTCAGCATCATCCGAAGTGTCTCTGTGCTGATCACCATGCGTAACCTGGTCGTCTGTTTTGCTACCGTAAACCTCTGATGATCGTTCTGCGTGGGCTTTTCCAACATGAAGGGGAATGATGCTGCAGAAAACATACTGTATTGGTTGGTCTCTGCCGGCTGCGCCATGCAGGCTCCCAGAACAATGGAACAACATGGTGGAGGAGAAGAGAAGGGAAATCGGCAAGGAGCAATTTTCTGCGCTGGATTGTTCCCTTTGATCTGGAGTGTTGTGAAAGGAGGGCATTATGTAACATCTTCAGCACACACATGGCTGACTGTGTGACTGCTAAACACACACATGGAGAGGGAGAGGGAGAGAGAGAGAGAGAGAGAGAGAGAGAGAGAGAGAGAGAGAGAGAGAGAGAGAGAGAGAGAGAGAGAGAGAGAGAGAGAGAGAGAGAGAGAGAGATGGATGTAAGTGGAGAAACATTGCTATTGGTGTTGGGTCACTTTCCTTATTAAGGCTGTTCAGTCAAGCAGCTGTAATGTAGGGCCCTAACGAGACGGATAATGAGACATGGTAAATGGGGTACTGATCTCATAAGGTATGAAGGGACAAAAAATGTGGTCCCTGTTTAACAAGAGCTACTAACCTCAGACCGTTTGTTTATTCTAATTGGAAACAATTCCATTATCTTCCAGGGAGAACAAAATGGTGTCGGCAACGATATCATATATTGCCCTCACGGCTACTCTGTCCTACAAGCAGATGGCCCTCATAATCAATCATTCAAATAAGAATCAATAATGCATAATTCTATGAAACCTACGCCAAATGTGTCCCTAAAATATGCTGGCTGTATCAGGCGCCATACGGCCAGCAAGGGGGGAAAAAAACGACAAATTGGCCCAACGATCGCTCCGAAAGAGGTCAAACACTTCAGAGACCGATGGAGAATACAATAGGACTAAGACAATCCTCATACTTTGTCGTGCAGCCGCGGCATTAAGCTGAAAATAACTCATGGCGAGCGACACCGCCGTACGACGAGACCATAGATCATTAGGCTTCAACACGCAAAGGATAAGGCTCCTAACAAATGGGAGACGTCTCAACCGATGGAAGGCGGAAGTTGAAGAAGGGGAAGAGCGATTGGCAGAGTGTGGCGGTGGTCGTGCGCCGCGGCAAACTGATGCTGAGACGCCCTGACAGGGTCTGTTTCTGTTCACTGGAAGACCGTGATCCACAGTGACCGGCCTGTCCTCTCCTCCCTCCACAGAGGTTATGCCATCGCCAGCAGTCCTCATGACACAATGAATGAGGCTCCGCCATTAAGCTTCGTTTATACCGTGGACTCTTTTCATTTAACCCATTCTGACCTGAGATCAGATTCATACGAGGTTTCCACTGGACACACACTGGTCTGATCAACCCATTCTGACCTGAGATCAGATTTAAAAAAAATGTCAGTCGTTCTTCGATTTTTCAAAAATAGCAGACCTACAAGCTCGTAGCGCGCCACTCGGTGGCGCGCTATGAGCTTGTAGATCTGCTATTTTTCAATAGCTAAAGCATAACATGATGCTAACACCAAAACGGGTTCCCGGTCAGAATGGGTTAAAAGGACCCACCCCCTCCCCCGGTTTGTTACAGATTATAGGCTTCGGACCCCAATGTGAATATTTTTTGGGGTTAGCTACACTGTAAAATTCATTGTATTTATCTTACTATATGGTCCCATAAAAGGGTCCATTTGGCGACCCGATGTTAACAAATAGTGATATGCCACATCGCACGACGGCGTCACTTGCAAACACTGTTGCACTATGGTGTATAAATGAGGCCAGAGAGAACCTCCATCACTCCTCTACTCCCAGCCCGGGGACCTCTCCAGAGGGGCCCTTGACCATGGAGGGTCCCCAGCTATAGAATAGAGTTGATAGTTATGAACCAAATGGGTATCCATGGCATAATGCATAATCAAACTAGTTCTTGAGGTTGAAAGGGTTGGCAGTCATTGCCTCTCTTCAACCTTATATACGCTCCACCCCACACCATCACTGACCCCCACACTACACACCACAGACAGGTTTGTGTGTTTGTGTGTGTGTGTGTGTGTGTGTGTGTGTGTGCATGTTGTTTCCCCTTTGCTGGCGACCCATTGCGGGGCCGTGACTGCATTTGGAGATGACGTGCTTGGTAATCGGGTGTGTTGGACTGTGGGCTCAGGGTGCATGATCTTGCCAGCATGACTCAAGTCTGCCCATGATGAAGCGCTCCTTCCTTCCTAACTGCATGCATGCATGCGCCTCTTAATACTCAGTTTTCCTGTACGATCTATTTTAGATTATTTCGCCCCAAGGATGTGTGTGCATCGTCACAGCAGAGCGACGTGGAAGGAATGGGGGATGGGGGGGTGTGGATAATGTTCAAATAATCTACGGGCAATCATGCAAATTCTCCCGAAATGCCGCGCACTCAGGGATGCGGATGCTGCAGATAGCGGATGCTGCAGATAGCGCTGCTGCAGCCTGGCGTTGTGATCAAGCCACAGCAAATTTGGAATTATGCAAAACAAGGGAGGGAGGGAGATCTCTATCCGACGTTAGCGCCAGCCGCCGCGCAGCCTCCGCATGCGACAGAGAAAGGGACACGTTTCCATTAACCCCGCGAAATGACTTTTATCCTGCGTGGAATTAATGACCTCTCATCTACGGCTGCAAATATCGATTGTTTCCTTAGTGAAAATGATATCGATTGTTTTTTTTTTAATGAATCGAATAATCGAGAAGCACAGGAATTAAAATATATGTATATATCAAGATAATTATCTTTATAATATGGTAAATGGATTCATCAGATGAAACCTATATTAAAAATAGAGAAAAACACCTGATCTACAAGCTCTACGTCACGATGCGACACATTGTCAGCTTGTAGATCTGCTATTTTTGGTATTTAAAAAACATCTATTATTTTATTCAAATACAATTTTGTTAAATCGATTCCAATTGATTAATTCACAGTTTCACCATCCCATGTCCAGACTAGAGTGCACCGTCTCAGCCAGGCTGGTCATTGGTCCTTCTATCCCATTGCGTAAGCGCAAGGAGAAAATGGCGCGCGCGTGGTTGGACATGTATGTGTCTTGACCAACGTCTGAAGGCAGCAGCGGCATCACCGTGTTCCAGCAATGAGAGGAGGCAGGCAGGGGGGGTTGAGAGACCAGCGCTGATGTCATGCTCCTCCTCGCTACTGTCAATAGGAAGAGGCAGGGCTTTTTTCCACTAGAAAAAGTACGAGTTTACTTAAAATTTTTGGTTTTGTGCAATCTGTATGGTAGAGTAACGTTAACCCATTTTGACCTGAGATCAGATTCTAAGAATGTCTTCTACATCCTGACAGTTTTCTGAAAAAGCTATGTTTCTGTGGGCGCGTTCGGAAATGGCGCACTGAGCGCACTGTGCAATGCAAACTAATAGGCGAGTGCGCTACCGGCGCGCAATTACGATTGCACCCTATGTCAGTCGATTTTTCAGAAGTAGCGTGGCCACTCGGTGGCACGCTATGAGCTTGTAGATCTGCTATTTTTCAATAGCTAAACCATAACATAACGCTAACACCAAAAGGGGTCATACAATCGGGGTGGTTGTACTTTGTCCCCCTGCTATGTCATAGAGACATTTAATCGTGTCAAAGGTCACCTATAGACACAGCATCTGTGACCTGAAGGTCAGGGTTCACTTTATCCCTGGCTCTATTAGCTCAATACCAAAACATCCCTGGCTCCATTAGCTCAATACCAAAACATCTCAGCACCAAGACCAGGTTCAAATTCGGGGTAAAGAGGAAAGTTACATAGTGCTGCTTTAAGTAAGAGTTAGAAAATACTCTGTTACAAGTATAATAAAAAAGGCCTGTATTGAAATGTTTACTTGAGTAAAAGTAAAAAGGTATTGGCATAACAATGTACTTACACTTCCAAAGTACTCTATGGTTATTGTATGTTTTGTATTAATAATCTCAATATGCAATGTAGTATGTAGATGGAGTATGAATGCGCCTTGTCAAATAATGGTGGTGGAGTACACAAAATGTGCCGCAGGAAAAGAACAGAAGAAAACTGATCGACAAGCTTACAACGCGTCACAGCGGCTATTTTCAGCTAAATCTTGCAGCCACACTAGTATTGACTAGTAGTACTAGACTCCACTTTATGGGGTTTAAGTGGTTAAGTACAACTGCTTGGGTAAATGTACTTAGTCACATTCTACCTTCTCTACTACAAGCTTCAATAAGAGCAGTGGTGTACAGTATACCTGTACTCAAGTACTGTAGTTAAGTACCATTTTGCTTTTACTTTACTTGACTATGTCAAATTTTCGGTACTTTTACTTCTACTCCACTATTTCAGAGACAAAACTTATACTTTTACTCCACTACAATTATTTGTAGATTTTCAATATCATTACAAAACATCCTACAACATACCTACTTTAGCCGGCCCGTATATAACTCGGCAACAAAGGTTCGGAAACTTATCTTTCATCAAATTATTTGTGTTTTATATAATTCTAATCGTTGATTAGTCACCATTACAACGAGGTATAGATTGCAAGGATCGGGCATTCGTGGAATGAGCAACACAGCAAAACGTGTGTAGCGCCCACACAAAATGTGCCAAAATGGCAAATGGTTGGTATTCAACCCTTGCTTTGAGTTGCTTAGTTAGTGGATTGGATGATTCCACTATCCCACAGTAATAAGGAAAATACACATATTGGCCCTTTTTTACACTATTCATTTTACACTCAGTGGTATGGAACTCCGTAACGAGTGGAAGATCCAAAAGCAGCCGCAACAGCTTGGCACCTCCTCCTCTGCTGGTCACCAACTATAGCCACATTCTGCTGTGGGACGGCATCCCATTACTCAACCAGGTTTTGTTGCAAGTCATCCAACGTGGTTCTGTTGGTCACTGCCACGTACAGCACACCAAAGACTCGCGGCAGGCCATTCCATCCTCTCCACTCCTACATTCTGGAGGTACTCTGTGATGATCCTGGCTCTGTGGGGGTGAGCGTTGTCATCCTGGAGGATGGTGTATACCGTGTTAGGTCCCAGATTCTGAAGATATGGGTTCGCCACTGGCAAGTTCTGTCTTGCCTGCGAGAGCGATATACTGCCCCATACCATACCAAGCTGTTGTGGCTGCGTATGAATCTTCCAGATGTTGAGTTCCCCAACAGTGTAAAGTTAATGAAGTGTATAAATGGCCAATATGTGTTGTTTTTTCCTATTACTGTGTGAGAGTGCAATCATTCAATGCACTAAGCAACTCAAAGAAAGGGTGAATACCTTTCCTTGCAATGTCTATGCCTCGTTGTAAAGGTGACTAATCAACGATTAAAAAGATATAAAACAATACGAATTGGTATTATCAAGAGAAATGTTCCGGACATTTACTTGTAACAGAATATTGCTACATTGCAGTATTGGCGGCAGGGCAGAGGGCTTGAGGGGAGCAGCTCTGGTGTCAACATGGTCCTCCTCACAACCTTCACACTGTAAGGAGAGCCAGCCTGGATGTGGCATGACCCTGAAGTGTCTCCCTGATCTGCACCCCCCCATGTCTACATGTCATTGACTGTGCTCTGATATCTGTGTGTGCGTGCGTGCGTACCTGTATTACTATACTTGTGAGGGCCAAGTGTCAGTAGGCTACACTAAAGACATTGTGAGGAGAGGACCATTTACTGGTACTCGCAAGATAAATCGTTGTTTTAAGGTTAAAACATATGCGTGCTCTGAAAACTTGGCTATGTAATTTATGAGGTCACAACGTTGTGAGCTTGTAGATAAGCTATTTTCGGTGGTAACACACAAGAGGCTTTAGGGAAATGGCGTTCATAAAATTGTTGTCCTAAAATGTTGATGTCGCCACAAGTACAGTGATACGAGTGTGTGTGTGTGTGTGTGTGTGTGTGTGTGTGTGTGTGTGTGTGGTTTTGCACAGGCAGGGATACGTGGCCGGTGGCTCTCCGAGTCGGTCGACGTAATCCCATAGGAGTCTTTGGAAGGCATGGCGTAGCCGTAGAGGAAGCATGGCATTGTGTTTGGTGAATAGTGAGGCCTAATCTCGTGGAGGCAGGGGTCTGTTGTAGAGGCTTTTGAGCAGATTTGAGCCTGAGGGGTGAGACCTATAGTACAACAAAACAAAAAAGGAACCCAAAAGATGCTTCTCCTCCAGTTTGAAGATTTAGGCAGTGGTGGAAAAAGTACAAAAATATTTTACTTAAGTAAAATACTGATTCTCTACTTGAAAATTACTTAAGTAAAAGTACAAAGTGCCCATTAAGAAAGTTACTTAAGTAAAAGTATAAAAGTACCTCAAATAAAATGTACTTAAGTACAAAAATTTACCCGGCGTAAAATGTACTTAAGTATAAAAGTAAAAATTACAAAGTACAAGTACAAAGTACAAAATACAAAATTATTTTCAAAATGAATACAAAGAAATGAATTTCCAAAATTGTCATCCTGTCAAAAGTGGCTTTATTCCAAAAAATACTGAAAATACAGAACCCCCAACAGCATACATCGTGTTGGGAAAGTTCTTTTTTTTTAGGAACTATAGTTCAGTTCACAGTTCAACATTTTTTAAATGAACTAGTTCCGTTCATAGTTCATCATTCCAAATTTTGAAAAATGAACTATTATAGTTCTTTTTCGTTATTTTTTTGCTTTAATTTTTATATATTTTTTACATTTTACAAAAATTGCTCTTTTGCAATGTGAAATGCCACCGAATTATTTTTCCTTCTCTATATGGGCTTTTGCATGCTTTTATTGTGAAGGCAAAAGTTTCTGAACGTTCTCAGAGCCTGCATCTCCGCATGCTGGGGTTGGCTGATCTACAAGCTCACAACGTGTCCGGACGCGACGAGTTGTGAGCTTGTATATCAGCTATTTTCAGCACGGAACACTTTGTACGGCGAAGAATAAATTAGGCTTCACTGTGGAAGAGAGATGTCTTTTGTTGGCCGTTCGTGGCGATATTATGGACACGTACCTCCTCGAAGCGATAATAACCAACTAAGCTATTGGAAGCTATTTTTCGTGGCACATTATGTGTGTACAACAACAAGTTCCCTCAGTGTTTGTGTTAGGAGTTGGGACAGTGTCTGCTGTCTGTCAGCGTGCATGATCATCATGCAGTAGCTAGATGCGCGCTCCAGTGACGGCTGAGAAAGATTAGTTAATTTGTGTCGGATAGGGACTTATTGGTTGGTTTTCCGCTAAATATTAAGGCATGTTTAATGCATCCATGTTGAATGCGTGTGACAAAACAACACAGTGTGTGCGTCTTGCCGTCTTCAAAGCAGGCCAGGCAGCAGAACACAACTCCGCCCCCTATTATCTGAGAGTGGAGCAGCCCTGTTCAATTCTCAACTGCGCATTCCTCCAGTAAGACAAATATAAGATTTTATTATTTAATTTGTAGCGAGTAACGAGGTGTCCGATTTTAAATATAGCGCATTAAAAGTACGATTTTTTCCTTGTAAATGTAACGAAGTAAAAGTAAAAATACAGCAAAAGAAAAGTAGTCAATAAAAGTACAAATTCTCCAAACTTGTACTTAAGTACAGTAACGAAGTAATTGTACTTCGTTATTTTCCACCACTGGATTTAGGTTAGCTAAGGTTGTTGGGCAAATCGAAATTATAGGCAAACTGAAGATGAATGAGTTTATGAGAATGTCATTTTACAATATATATATATATATATATATATATGAGGCTACTCCAAGGATTCTATTCATACCTAAATGTTATAATATAGGTAATGAGCAATATGCTTCTAGAATGTAATTACACCCACTGTGAAGAAGAAAGTATAAAAAGAAATGCATCATCAAACCAATGTAACCTCCTGAATAATGTTGAGTAACCCCAGTTGTATCAAGTTCAGGTTGTGCTACCTTTAGGCCTTATTTACACAATGAATATAAATACATTACAGACTATTAGAACGTCTTCCCAGGGTGATGATGGCACTCCTGTCTTTGCTCTCCAATGACTAGACTTTTGGAGAATCTTCAGTGGGTCGACACTGCCATCTGCTGGTTGAGAATTCAATGGTGTTTTGGTGTTTAAACTTTAGCATTCCTACTTCATGTAGTAGTGCAAACTCTAAACAACTATCCTCTCTCTCAATTCAATGACATTTTAATAAAGATGACGTAAAACTAAAATGCACTAAAACCGCCGCGAGTCGGAAAACCGGCGACTTTCTTCTTGTAGTCAAAAAGAGCCATAACAACCTCTAAACACAAAGTGATCAGCCCACTGTGGGAAATAAACAAGAGAGATTTAGCACTAAATTGCAATGCAAGCCTATTCTGGGAAATCTGTTCTCATGAACCGTTTGACCACGAAAAATAATCACATTTAAAGCAATCAGAGCTGGCCCGATCCATTTAAGTGATAGGCCCCACTTGGGTCCCCGCAACTTACATATAGGCCACATGCCCCATTGTTATTCTGTGATAATAACATACAGCAAGTTATGTGAAAGGCAGGCTGTGCTTGCAACACTGTCCGCAACATCACTGTATGGCCAGAAACTGAGAATTATACAAGGTAGAAGCACAGTCAGAAGAGCATTGATGTCGTTTCGGTCAGTGACTGAATCTATTTGTCTTACTGACCAGCTGAGAGATTGCTAAATGTAGGCCAAATGCCTATCATTTGCTAACCACCATAATATCAGTGTGAAAGAATGGGGTCAGTTCATGACTAGTTAAACTCAAGTGTATCACTCAGGTGTGTATCATTTGTAATACTTTGTCACACGTCATTTGCACTCAAAGCACCACAATGGAAATAAGCCCTCTGGCTTTTTGGTGTTTTATCGATAGGCTATAAGGTATGAATTTGTGTCATGGTTCAGTGGTGATGACGATGAAACTGTTATGGGTAAGTAAGTAGTATCATAAATAGGGCTAACTGGTCCAGGTGCCCAGATGCTTTGGTGACCACCTGTCCAGGTGCCCAGATGCTTTGGTGACCACCTGTCCAGGTGCCCAGTCATGGCAAAAATATGGTGCCCAGATGTCCCTATACAATTTAGGCATTTAGCAGACGCTCTTAATCCAGAGCGATTTACAGTAAGCAAGAACAAAAAAACATGGCAATACATCAAAACATAAAAAGTCATCATAAATCCTACGTAAGCTTAAGAACCTAACAATGGAATATCTATCTAAGGAAGCTATACAAGAGTGTTATGTCTTACATGAAGTGCTATTTAAGTTACACAAGTTGAGCCTATGCAGTCCCTTACTGTGGTATACAGACGGTCACTGGCGGTTGGTACCGATGTCACCATGACGACTGTAGGAGGTCGAGGCTACACGTACTACGGCAAGTGCTATAAGCGCCCACCTGTCTTGTATACAGCCAGCGGTACATTGGCCTAATCAAGTCAAGCCATAAATACAATTGTCCCAGTTAATTTAGTACGTAGACAAGCTTGTGGGCTTAGCTCTGGGTGTTTGTCCTGCACACTCTTGGAGTATATATTAATAGAGATGTCAACGAGAGGAAACACTGAAGCGAAACATACACGTTGGCCGAAAGTCGGTACTGCAGCTGGAGCGGCATTTGGGCCAATCACATGAACGCGCCAAGCAATACACAACAACGGCGGCGCTCGCAGTGCACGCGCACACACGGTACTCGTTCATGCGTTTGGCCCAAATGCATCCCAGAATGAACTTAATGCAAGTGGATGGGAGGAGAAATCCGGTGACGTCTCGATTAATATATACTCTAAGTGCACACCCCTAACTGACGCATGAACTGAAGATGCCAATTGATGATAAAACAGGAAATAGAGGAATACTCCTTTCAAATTGTCTGATAAGATTTAATTGTAAACTGGACCTGTATGAATTGGTGGATAAACTTGGCTAAAGTCATATCACACTGGCACTGGCAGGCAATTTATTTTGGCCAACGGTTGATTCGCGTCTGGCTTTAGCCAGGCTAGGATAAACTAGGTTATGTCAGGCCTGGCTTCTTGGTTCCAAAAAGGGGTTGTCATCAAACTAGTTGTTAGAATCGGGGTAAAACAAACTCACTCGTGGCGATTACACTAGGCTAACATTTTAGGATATAAATTGAACAAAATAAAATATTCCAAAATGCATTTGTATCTTTATTTAGAAGAAATCAAGTACAAAACAGTGGCATTTTCTTCTGGAGAAAAGAAGGCCAAAAGTTAACCCAAAAAATATATATATATTTAAATGTTTATTTTCCATGTGAATGACACCTGGAGTTAGTTTCAGCAACTTGTCTTAGGAGGCAAAAGCAGTCAAAGTAGAGCAATTAAATAACATTGGAATAAACGTATCAGAGGATCAACTTGTGTCAAACAGGTAGATCCTGTGATAGTCCCTTACTGTGGTGTACAGACTGTCACCGGCGGTTAGTACCGAGGTCACCATGACACTGTACTAATTAGTCTTCGCTAATTGATGTGTTCCTGCACTTATTACTACACCTCTGACAACGGTGGAAAAAAGATCAACTTTTAAAAGAGAATAAAATGCATGGTTAGAATATAATGAGGATCCATGCTACATCATGAGTACATTGTTCTTAATAAAAAAACAAATATATCTATTCGTCATTACGCGCGGCGCAATGACAGTCTTGTTGTCCGATATCCAACTAAAAAATAATAAAAGAAGAGACGGTAGCGTATATATTCATTTTTCAAAAACAGTGTAAATTAGTAAAAAGCAAGTACACAAGCATACTTTTCTCGCAGACAGTTGACTTAAAAAGGAAAATCTCAATTTACAATACCATTTCTCATCAGTGTTGACACATGGGTTATGCTACGTTAATAGATCATTTCAGATGGGTGGCGACGACGTACAAATTAAACAAAACGCAACTGCATAACAACTCAGACGTACTGGTACTCCTACATTTATGCACAACTCTATAGATCCTTATTGGGTCACACTAAAGCATCAGCTATATTTAAAGTGGACTCAACACCCCCGTGCACAAAACTCAACTCATTAAACAACACTTTAAGTGACTGACAAAATGTTCGATGGTGTTGGTGGAATGTCAATGCGCAATCATCATAACATTAAAGACGCCAATACACCAGGGAGGCGTATTATTGCCTTTCACAATTGAGAGGGAAAAGGGCATATGCTAAAAGGAGGAATGTAGATGTTCTCAGATGCTCGATAAGACGGGAAAGGGAAACAAAACAGGCAAGTGATTTTACCGAATCTTAAATTATGGCAACAGTTAATGTGAAGCTATGTTACTTCCAGAATAAATAAAAAATCCATTACCAACAGCATTATCATGTCAATTACCAGGTAGAACGTCTCTGCAGAGACTTCATGTTAGCAGTATTCAGTCATGCATAAAGCTATAGCATCCAGTACCACAGAACAACAAAGCATTATACCGCCTTCAGACAACCTTGCCAGAGGCTGTGATTTGTAGATGGATGCCATTGCTAAAGTATATGCCTACACTACATATACTAATGAAAACCAGATACAAAAAATATATCGAGTACAACTGTACCAGCAGTAAGTATTTCTAAACGGTTACTGATAAAAAATAAATTCTGAGGGTAAATAGTATAGAATAAGGTTTGTAATAGAAACCAGCTATTTGAAACATGCTTCCTAGTTAAGAGGAATAACCTACTATCCTTGGTACTACCTTACCAAGTGTTCAACCACAGTGAGCATAAAGACTCGAGACAAGACAAACTTTAGTTAACAGTGGATAAGTCCAGTTCTGAATAAGAAAACTCAGATTAAGAAAGTTTTAAGGGGCCATAGGAGACCAGAGCCTTGATTGCATTATCACGATTTCAAACACAACACACATTCTTCAACCAGTTAGCTCAAATAATAAAATAAATGAGGGGAGAAAAATAAAAGGTAAAATGCTGCCTGAAAACAGCCTCAAACGCAATAGTGCAAATCAGACCCAGTTGTCCTTTTTCAAGTAAAAACAGACAAATAAGCAGGATGATTTTAGAATTTAAAGATGATGGGGCGTTAGTACTGCGCAAAGACTGGAACCAGACCTATGGCTTGTATGTAGTTGGAAAAGGCAGGGACTTTCTTTGGTTAACAAACAGAGCAGTTACAGCCTGATAATTTAGCAAATATCTAACACATCTATGATTGTACAGTTTACACAAGCCAAATCAAGACTGTCAACCCAATAATTAAGTAAGCCTTGCCGAGCCATGTTGCCCGTTTCTGTAGCATGAAGCAGCTCAACAAAATGACCCTCATTTATCAAACTTTCACAGACGCAAAAAAGGGCATGATTTCAATGCAATTCTCTGCATTTATCAATCTGCTGTCGATTTGACACGGGCATAGCAGACGATCAAATCTCACGTCAATGCTCAGCTCATGTATGCAAAAATGTTTTTCACCGCAGACTTGTGTCGCTGCGGGTTCCACAGTATATCCAAACACGTACGGGCCGCTTGGATCAGCGGGGGTGGGCCTGGAAAAATGTCAAGACTATATTCTGACCTGTGGGGTTCTGCACAATACTGCCAATGGATCTTTCAGAAAGCCATGGATATTACAGACCCAGCTAGGGACTAGATGACGGAACGGGTCTTCGCCTCAATCCTCTAGAATTATGTTTGGCATGGTGGCTATTCAATACGAGAAATTGACTCACGTTAGTCAAATATTCACATTATGAACATTTAATGTTGATCATCTTTTCATTTTGCTCTTTTAAAGTGTCACAGGGAAGTGACTAAGTGAGTGATTTACTACTGTATTTCTGCCACCGTTGAACCGCATCATTGATTTTCTTTTCGCGGTTTCTACATTAGATTGATAAATGAGGATCAATGTGTGTTGACTCAGTGGAAGTTTTCATGTTTCTTCTAGGAAAAACTGGACTCTTTGACAATTTAGAATAAAGACTGTAAATGTTGATCCATTTGAAAAGAAGTTGACCTATAGGTTTAGAGCCTATTTGAGCACCATATTCAAACTAATACATCACTCGTGTTGTTCGTAGCTACAGGAAGTCACCCACATGAACCCTAGCGTCCCGATTCTGGGCATGGTCATGATAGGCGTGTACAGTGTACAAAATAGTTGAATCTTTTGCGAAAGTAGCAGATGTACAAGCTTGCTGCGTGTTGCGAGCTTGTAGATTCGCTGCTTGACGTCCTACGAAAGTATACAGGGTATAAGTGGTTAATGCTTGGCAAAGGATGGCACAGCGGTGGTTCTGCGCGGTCGTCTGGAAACACTAAGGAAGTGATTGTGGTTCAACTAATCGGCACTTGAGGAAAGCAATCTTTCTCTTGGTTCATGAGTTCCCCTCTGGACTTTGGGGACCCCCTCCTTTAGCCATGATCTGGAGCCAGGTGGTCTCACCCAGTGCCTTAGCGAAATGGTCATCCACTGAGCCAGTGATGGAGACGGAGTTGGATACGGGCTCAGGCTCTTTGTAGTTCTTACCGAGGCTGCGGCGGAAGTGCTCCTCAATCACAGGATCACACACCGTGTTCGCTGAAGGGACACGAGGAGTCAGAGAGATGTTTAGAGTCTAATAGCAACCAGAAGTACTTCTAATCATGTGGATATCATGATTAGTTTCTGAGACACACATTGGAGCTACGCCGTTCCCATGCCGTAAGAGGGATTATGATGAAATCATTTGGGCATTGATGCGAGCCATTGTGTGCATATTATACAAGCATGTGACATGCTTGTTTTTTCCATAATACACCCACTATCGAAGCTCGGCTAAGATGTGCTCTAAAGTTTAATCTAACGCCCCCCATAAATTGATGTGGAATCGAGCACTCAAATCTGTGAGATGATTGTAAATTAACATCCCTACTACTAAACCATTAGGCAGATGGTACCGTTTTAAGACTTAAACCTACCATTTGTCTTCCTCTGATCAATGGGTGGACTGGGAGCACAGCCATTCATGTGACAGTGAGAGAGGTTGCAATTTCGGTTGCTTGCAGGGGCACAAGTGATGACAGATGGACGATTCTGGACAGAAATCCAACAAAGTAGCAAGTTATCAACAGGTTTAAATATCACGTTACAATAAATTCTAACCAAAATAAAACAAAACATGTTCTTGCTAATACACAGTATTTTCTGTATCTAAGTTTGTTACTGTTACTCCATTGTTTCAAGTCTCAACAGGTAGTTCTTCTGACCAAGCAGTTGGTTGAAATGGGCTATCCAGCAATGCTGAAATGAGGACGACAGCACACCTAACCATTAATAGAAG
Source organism: Protomyctophum bolini (assembly GCF_963924005.1). Taxonomy (NCBI): domain Eukaryota; kingdom Metazoa; phylum Chordata; class Actinopteri; order Myctophiformes; family Myctophidae; genus Protomyctophum; species Protomyctophum bolini. The sequence continues at coordinate 41,939,726 of NC_137866.1, forward strand.
ATTTGAAAACGGATTAATCAAATTAGAAATATCAGTTGTGCTGATTAGTGATTACACCAAATTTTGTCAGAGCAGCAACATTATTGGCTTATAGAAACGGAACAAAAAGGGCAGGTTTACTGTTCGCTCCTGTATTTTAGCATCAGTTATTATGGTGGTACTTGGAGAGCCAAATATTTTCTGAGGTGGTATTTCAGTATAAAACGGTTGGGAACCAATGGTTTAACCCATTTTGGGGGCGGGAACCCCTTTTGGTGTTTTAACTAAGCATTATGTTATACTTTAGCTATTGAAAAATAGCAGATCTACAAGCTCATAGCTACGAGCTTGTAGGTCTGCTATTTTTGAAAAATCGTAAAAATGCTGCACAAATCTTTGTATATATATTCTTTCAGAGCGAACGTTTTTTTTTATTTTGACGTCAGGCCTAAGGACAGATGCCTTTGAAAGACATGCATAAATGACTATGTAATTAAAAAACACTGACTGCCAGGTATTCATTCTTCCACCACTGCCATGATCTTTTCAGTGCATGATGCTCTAATTTTGAAGGCCATAAATTCCCGGGCCGTGAACCAGAAGTAAACAGCGGCGGTGTATAGTTTCCCCATTGTTTTGGCATCCATTTTTAGGTATGTCCATATGAAGAACACGGATATGCTCTAAAAGTAGTAAAAGAAAATCCATTTCACTAGACATTTAAACAGTGACATATGTTAGCCAAGAGCACCACCTAATGTCACAAGGTGAACGTTTGGATGGCAGTGAATGTGTTACCGGACAAAATTGAATTTGCCCATTATGATTCAAAAATCACTTAGCATCTGCGTCTGCACTTTTACTATTGACAATAAAAAAAGATCATAAAAAGAAAAACACGACGAGCTTCTAGGTCTGCAAATTCTTTTTTTAAAGCATAAAATAAGGCAAACGAGTAAAAGACCACACTTTTGCCGATCACTATATTGTGATGTGCAAAACCCCAGATGATATGTCTAGTCTCATCCCAACATGGATATATTGCAGAGGCCTAACTTTTACCTCGTAGCTCATCACAGCCCTGATTAATCAACGAATGCTGCCCCGTCTTTCCGACCACACACACACACACACACACACACACACACACTTGACCATGCCAACATGAATAAAGATCACCTCCATGCTTGTAATTTAACGGTTTCACAAAGACATACCTGCTGCCGCTCCACAGCGCCAGCCACGGCAGCGCGCTCGCTGCTCCCCAGGGCCAGGTCCATGTTGCTTTTGGTCAACGCCAAAGGCTGGTCGACGGCATAGCCAGGGATGGAAGCATACAGGTGGTTCCCATGGAGACCATTGGAGGACGTAATGCACTCCACGGGGCTGTGGCCGAGGCTCCAGTGCTCATTGTGGTTGTCTCCGCCAGTAGGCCGGGTCCTTGATAAAGAGTGCAACAGGCAGATTACCCCTGTGACTTGACATACAGACCACCAACAGCTCCGTCTATTCATAGGGCCACTTAAATCTTGCTCCCGCTTTGATGTCAGGAGTCTGACTGAGCAGCACAACACTTAATGAGGGTGCAAGGATTCAGCTCACGAGTTGTTCAAAGCGCCGTGGACACCGTGTTTACTTAAGCTGTGACTAGACTACAAGATTTAGAATCCCAACAGATGGTTTAAACAAAGGCAATTTTAGCAATGAGGCTTTTTTTCATGCCGTCGGAATACTGAATAATAATGCAGTGTCGGCCGCTAAACAGCTTAGGACCATGGGAACCGAAGATGGGCACAAAATGCTCACGTCCGTTTTCAAAAGACCTTTATGGGATTCAATCAAAATTGTATAGGCCAATTGTAACTAACTCAAGATTCAAAATAACTTTGTCACAAGTAACAGAAATCTAGCTTTGACAAGGCTCAAAAAATGCACATTTACACGGGTGCAGGTCTTTTTTACGAGTTCCGATCCGCCAAAATTCCGACGGGCAAACACACACACACACACACACACAGACACACACACGACTAACTGACAAGAACTGTTTTAACAAGTCAGAATACTGTTAATTTATTCAGAGTGATTATCTGAGAGGGAAAGCATTTTGTGAGAGCGAGAGGGGACCTGCTTGATGAGTGATTACTAACCAGGTGTCCAGACCTGATAAGGGAGTTTGGGGCGAACCAATTATTTTGCAGGGGAAGAGTTTCGTTTTGCATTAGCTGTGGTGTACCCGGTCCGGGATGAATTACTGAAGTTGAGCATGGATTCAATCAAATTAGTGTCCTGTAAACCAGGGTTCAAAATGTCCTTGCTGACTTTAAAACACATAAGCTTGTGTGCTGAGAAAAGCACAGGGATGTGTCCCTCTCCACCACAAGGTATTTAACCACTTATGCATAATACTACATTGTACAACAAATAACAAAAATTGCCGATAACTCACAATGCGTCCCATCGCAAAATTGTAGATCTGCTATTTTTTATAGTAAAAAAGTTTATTTAATAAACGTGCCCAAAATAGGGCGCCATTAAACAATTGTACTTGAGTGGTTGAACAGGGTGTTCTGTGTTACCGTGGTCATTTACTGTACTCATGTCAGTGCAATGCTATGCATTATGTTCCTTTCCGCTCTGCACTCCCTCTGTCCCATTGTGTTACATTTAAGAACTAACAGACAAAGTGCTGGATCAGCAACATATCACTCTCTTTTCAGAGCACTTACAGTTGAGCTGCAAACAGTCTGCTCATTTTGGTCATGTGGTCATTATCACAGTCGATGTGGTCGTCCACTTGTTCTTCTCCATACTTCCTTTTACTGGGGCAGATAGGAGGTGGCCCAGTTCTCATGTTGGACATAGCAGTAGGCAGGGAGGGCATCCTGGACTCACCTGTAGAGACACGTGTATATACAATTACAAACCCCAAAAAAGTTCCACAAAAATTAAGGAACCAATGTTCAATAATTGTTTTAAACAGTATAAGACCTTCATTGATCCGCAGGGAAATTTCTGTGCTAAAGCAGCACTGCAATTAGGATTGAACAAAGATACAGATATGGGTAGAGAACAACTATTAACTATAGAATAAGTAAGAGGGTAACTCTAGCTAAAATTGGCAATACCAATATAAAAGAAAATTAAGATGACTTAACCTCCGACATGGCCCTCTGTGCCTATGCTGGTCAGGTGTGCATAATCTATAAGTCTTCAGTAGATAGAAAATAAAAATATTTGTAAGAAATGCGTTCTATCCCCAATAAAAACAGAAGACTTAAGGATCTCAATTTCCGTTACCGCTAAACCCCTTATCCATAAACTTCTTTGCTTTTTTTACTATACGTTTTTGAATAGTTAGCCGGTCTACAAGCTCACAATGTGTCAATGGAGATTGGCTAGTTGAACTATTGAAAAAAAAAAGGCAAAGAAGTTTAGGGAAAAGGGGTTTAGAAGGTGGAGCGCACGGTACTAAAAATGGAACTGATCATGGCCAAGTGCATTTGACTGACCGGGCATAATAATTATGTTCAACAACAGCCTACAGTGAATGGTTTTCTTTTCTATTATTGAAGAACAGGCTACAACAGCCATCATGTAGGACGGTGATGATTAAAACAGCTGCAAGCATATTAATTAAGGGTGATTAAACAGTGATTCTGGACATAAACCATAATTATCTTGTTTCCCATCCCTTCTGCTATCTCACAATTTACAGTGAGATACAGCATGGAGGGCAGAGAGGTCATATACATCATCTCCATGCCATCTTGAAATTGAAAATGAGTTGATAATATGAGGAAGACCATGTGCTGCAGAGCTCAACCAATTCCTGTACATTAATGACTGTTTGCTTAAATAAACTGACTACTAATTAGGTAGGGTAAGTGATATTTTTGGGTTAAAACAATGTTTTTTGTTAAAAAGGTTTAAGATTATATTGCTGTGCAAACACCACAACTCATTGCTGTGGTGTTTGCCTAGTAACACGGTCCGGTCGCTCAGGCTCAACCCATTCTGGACGGGAACCCCTTTTGGTGTTTTAAGATTAAAAAAGCAGATCTACAAGCTCATAGCACGGCACTGAGTGCCACACTACGAGCTTGTAGATCTGCTATTTTTGAAAAATCGTGAAAATGTGGCGCAAATCTTTGAATTTATATTCTTTCAGAGCGAACGTTTGTAACTCAAATCTTTGCTTCTGAGGCACATTTTCAGATGGGGGTCGGCGGCCAATTTTTGGGGGTCCTTGACATGAATTACATTTTGACGTCAGGCCTAAATGGGTTAATAAACAAACAAAAATCTGGTGAGTTGACAAATTCCAGCCAATCATGGAGCACCCATTTATCAGCTTCAATTTTAAAGTGTTGAGGTTCCAATTTTGTCTGCTCAAGAGCAGGAGAAACTGTACCTGAACAAACACTCGATATCAATTAGTACTGTAAGAATATAGAACTATATAACGTTTATTTTAACAAGAAGATGACACTTACTCTACCTTTAAGTATAATAAAGTAAAGTAAATGTTAGTTCTTGAGTAACATTTAATCAATGAGCAGACCTTATGTTAGGAAATTCAGATTCACGCAGAATTATATTTTCTTCTTATAAATTCAGTTAGTCAATAATATCCAAAACGTTATCCAAAACTAACAGTAGGCTTGTCACAATTACTACATGATCATCTAATTGTGATTTGAGATAATCGCAATTATTTTTGCATAATAATCGCCATGAATAATTTCCATGTTGAAAAATTCAAACGCAAAACGTTTCAAAAAAATCACATCATGATGCGTTTTCGGCTTGTAGATCGTCTATAGTGTTTCAGAAAGTATTTATTTAAAGACCTTTACGCTTCGGACAAAGCCAACTCGGATCGTGACAAACACGATTTTATGGGCCGAACAAATATTTAGAAAGAAGAGAAAGAAAAGGGTACAACTATTTTTTCTAATTATTTGTTCGCAACAAAAATATTTGTGTTTATTGTCATGAGTTGTTGTCATGATCCGAGTTTGGCTGGCTGGCTTTGTCAGGTTTAAAAGGTCTTTAAATAAATACTTTCTGAAACGTCTATGGGGGGAAAAAAATGTATCTTCCGGGCCGCTCGTGGTCATGAAAGGGGGCGGGACTGCGAAGCTCTATTCCCACTATTCAAAGTTATACAAGTATATGTTGTCAACCAAATAAGAATATGAATTGTATTCATAATGTTCCAACGACAACGATAATTAAATCGTTAATCGCAATTATGTTAGCGAGATTTGATTTAATCAACTAAATGCCCTAATCGTGACAGCCTTAACAAACAGTCATACCTGAAAATGTGTGATACATTATTGCCAATGCATCACATCGGTTTGGCAAGAGACACCATTATGTGATGATGACTATCAGTGTTTGCGCCTATAAGTGCTTATTATGAGCTTGTATTAGGTCTGCTATTTTTCCCCCAGATAAGATAGGGACGTTAGGGGTTCAAGTGGGTTTAATATGAAAGGTAACTTCAACGGTCCGAGGACCAACAAAGATCCAAATGGACCCTTATGGATCTGTAACAACACTGAGGATGATGATGATTTGCACTGCAGTGCATGTCCCGATTATGAATTGAATGCAGCAGCATAGGACGGTGACCAATCCCTCAGGGCTTTTGAGTTATCGTATTAGCATTGCTTGAGTAAGAGTACCTCCTGTACTGCTTTTAAATTGTTGTACATTGGGGGGGGGGTATTCAATCAATACTTTGTACAGTGTAGATTGGGATCCCAGTCCCCAGAGATTAAAAGGGGACATCAAAGGGGGTGTCCCCCTGGTCTAATCTATATCAAACAACCAGGAGTCATTGAGATTCAAAAGATTGAGAGAATCATTTTTCTAAAGTACCTTCGTAATGTAGTCTCCCGATGTTGTTGTTCATCTTGTCCAGGAACTGAGGGTTCAACAGGTCCATTCTAGAGAAAAGCATTTACACGAGCTGGATGGTTGCTAACATGGATGTTAGCAGCAAGTAACACACAGCCCTGCATGAGAAAGGTACAAAGAAAAGGAAAGGAGATAGAAACGCTCAACTTTAGAAAACATGATCAACTTGTTAGCAGGCTAGTAGTATAGTAGTGTATCCAGCAGACAACCTTTTAAATTAATACTAAAATGTTTCATAGTCATGACGCTTATATAAGTTCGGCTACTTGGATTTAGAAAGCTACGCCAGTTGACATGTACATCTGTTGAATGTTGTGCTACTGTGAGTTAGCACACGAGCTAACTGTAGCCACTTTGACACCAGCTAGCCGCGTTAGCTTACTTTAGCCAACTATAAAAGAAAACACTTTCAACACACTTCGTGGCACGAGCGTTTCGCTCGACCAAAACAACACGAGCTCATTTCAATTGCGACACAGTTTTACCCGCAGTTTAAAACGTCACGTTTGCTCGCGTCGACACTTTGTTCGCTTAAATTAAATACGTCGTTTTCGTCGAGCGACTCTTATCGAAAAGGGGGTCAAACTAACGTAAAGCCCGTAGAACTTCGCTATAGTTAGTTAGTAATCCGATCCCCAGAACCAAAAACTGGACCGAAACGTCGATGACAACTAACTTACGATATATATAGCGTTCTGAAGTCGAAGAATGTACGATCCAAACCAATCGCCTGAAAACAGAAGGCGAAGCAAACGTTTTGTAAATAATAATAACGTCGGTTAGCTGACTCTTAGCATGCTGGCTAGCTCAGCTACATCATCTACTGTGTGGTGATTAGAGGAACGTTCGCCAGTGTTCACAAAAAAGGAGTGGGGTCTAGCTGCGGAAAATAGCAGATCTACAAGCTCAAAGCGCGGCGCGGTGCGACCCTTTGTGAGCTTTTAGATCTGCTATTTTCGTGGCGCGACGCCGTCACGCAAACAGACGGGGCACAAACACAAGTGAACGCACACACATCACAACCACAAGTGGCCGTTTACAGTTACTGCTGGTTTACAATATATAATCGAAATACACAGTTTGGTTTTATTGTTGTTTATAATATACACAGGTTTTATTATCTCTAGGACAATAAACCCATATAAAATAAATTAATTATACATGGGCCTACTATTATTATACTAGTAGGCCTATTACTATTATAACAAATACGCCTACTATTATATCAAAGTGTACACAGTTAGGGTTCGTATGTTTTTGAGTGGTGCAACCACTCCTATAGACAGCTATGTGTGTGGCTGTGTCCCTGGGTCTGTCCCATGTCTGTCCCTGTGTCCCTGGCTGATAGCGTTATAGCATTTGTTCACCACCAAGTGTCACTGTTGCACAGCCTAACACACAGAGACAGACACACACACAGGCCATGGAGGAGGGCTAGTACAGTACAGTACAGTACAGTACAGTACAGTACAGTACAGTACAGTACAGTACAGTACAGTACAGTACAGCACAGCACCACTCACTTCAGATGGGTCTGATTTTGTTATTGAATCAGTGTGTCACAGTAACAGTCTCTGTATTGAGTTGTGCTTTCATGTCAAATGTACCTGTTCTGCAAACTGTGCTTCAATCAATCAAAGTATACTAATAGGAATAATGCAAAAATGCTATTCATTATATTTGGGTTTCTCTAGCACTAGGTTATATATACAATCAAACACACTTAAAGAAAAGCATGTGAAAATTCAGAAAACCTTATAGAAATATGAAAGTCTCACAACACAAATAAGCTATACAGTACAGCACAATGTGTCACGTACTCTCCATTGAGTCATTGCACACTTTGATCAACCATGCTCTGATCTGTTAGTCTGTTTGATATACAATCAAATACACCGCCATTGGGTCGTACAGTCACTTGCATATACAATCATCAAATACATAATTTTTGATTGATTTATTGATTTATTAACAGTTTGCAGAATTACAGTACATTTCAAGTACTACTCAATACAAAAACTGTTAACAGTGAGTGGACGACACCATAAAGCATTACATTTGTTTACAATAGGGCCCACCATTTTCAATTCATCAAAACATATACAGTGAGGGGAAACAGGGCTGGGTGGCGGATTCAGATTTTACGGGGGCCAGTTTCGAATTGCAGCCGTCCATACGTGCCCTTTGAGAGCAGTTTTGAAGGAGTCAAGGGATTTGCCTTGTCTTAATGACTTTTGGTAGGGCGAAATTAATTTAATCCCTTGTTTGTGCCGAATCTGGGTTGCACATGGTTTGTTGAACTCCCTCTGGTGTTGTGGGTGTGGACTTCGTTGACATTAAGGAAGTATGGTTTCAGTGTCACTATTGGTCAGGGTTGATCAAAGTCGGTGCTGTGGCACCCTAGTGTGCCGTGACACAAGTCCAGGTGTGCAACAGAATACTTTGGGAATGTCCCAATATCACTTCATTATAGTCATTCTGAGTGAATACTGTGTTTCATTTAGTTGGAAACTTAACTGATTTATTAGGGGAAAATATAAAGTTTGCTTTTATCACAGCCAGAGAGATTGTAAAATGTATAGTTTACAGATTATTGATGATCACTGAAAAAAGTGGCACAATTTACCCCCCCCCCCCCCCCCCCCACTCTGGGGTAAGTTGATTATTATGCAAAAAAAAAACTCCTATGCTTTTTGTTCCCATATCATTTAATCTTAAAACCACAGCTCATCCACCAAATCTGTGAAATAAGAAATGCTATGTGGTGTAAAGATCTACAATGGATATGCTATTTCTGATGCTTTTTGGTGACACTGCAGTATGTATGATGAAGTAGTAGGGCATTAATAAAAAATAAATAAAATAAAAAATAAAATAAAATAAAATATGGAGATAAGAGGTTTCTTCCCGACAGACGCAAATGGACTGCTCTCTAATTTATTTAATTTTTCTTTTTTAAATCTTGTTTTCCTTTCTGCAACACAGTGACCCACCACTGGGGGCAACAGCACCACAGCACAATCATCAATCACCCGCAAGCCAGGCAACCTGCACACATACACAGCCACAGAACAGACTCATGTAAGTTCTTTATTGGCCACATTTCATACATCATAATTTATGACATGCTGTTTTTTTCTCTGGCAGACAACAAGAGAATCACAGTTTCAGTATATTTATATCATCACTTCTAGCCTATAGTTAACACATTATCTATATAGAAAGCAATTCCTTACCTCTTGTTTCCATGGAGATACATCTTCAGCACTGCTGACCACTGCTGACTTAGGATCAGCATGACATTGATTATCAATGACTTCTTGAATATAGCCAAAGTGTAAAATGACACAGATGCTTTCCCGGGTTGAATTTGTTAAAAGACAGTTTTTTTTTTCTTCCAGTGACAGTGATTTAAAATTATTCTATTGGTATTTTAGATTATTTTATCTACTTAAAAAATGGCAAACCTTCAATATTTTCTCTAATAGCAGAAACAAACAACATCATGAAAGCTGTTTGTCTGCCCCTCCTTCAAATTTGCATGCCATTTCATGCATTATTCATTGGAAAATACCATCAATACCGACCATACACAAGTCATTAAAAAAGTAATCCATTACAAGTAAAATAATTACAAATCCAATTACTTATCATATATCTAGTGGCATTCTATCTATACATTTCAAAGCAGATATTTATTTCAGGTGTGGTGTGGTGTGATTGATTGATTTATTAACAGTTTGCAGAATTACAGAACATTTCAAGTACAACTCAATACAAAAAAATGAGAGTGGACGACACCATAAAGCATTACACTTGTTTACAATAGGGCCCACCATTTACAATTAATCAAAATGAGAATGAGAAGATGTTGACAAATTTGGTTGTTTTGCCTGTTTCTGCAAATGATAGCATGATGTGTCAGAATTATAATTTTGCTTAGGTGCAGGGGAGGCTGCACTGTGGAAAAGCCCTATAGGCTATAATCATGTGCAATATAATTATTTAACACACACCACAACACAGGACCTTACAGTCCACTAAAATACTGATGCAAGACTGTTGGGCAGACTTAGTTCAGATGAAATTCAAGAGATTAAAGAGGGTTCTCGAACCAGTTAATGAAGGCCAGGTGGTTCATTGCATATACCGACATCATCTCAGGGGATGGCTGCGGATGCTTTTCTCCCCTTTTGCATCACCCATAAACACTTGCCCTAACAGCCATTTTAGAGCTCCCTTTGCATGTTATGTATAGGTATACTGCAGAAACCCAAAGGCAGAGAGCAGGGAGAACAGGAGGAACACGGGGTGTTAGCGTGAAGGAGTATAGTGGTGGATTCCTCAATCGTTTCCCCCGTGCTTCCACTGGAAACCCCTCTATTTTTTCCCTCTTTTTTTCCTGCAGTGGTTGAAAGATGCGTGACGCCTTTATGCCAGTGAAAAATGGGGGAGGGGTAGAGGAGACAATCACACCAGAGGGGGAGAGAGAGAGAGAGAGAGAGAGAGAGAGGAGAGGAGGAGAGGGAGCATCTTTTGCAGTCATCCAGGGTATCGGAGGCTACGGTGATTGGCTGAGGGATCATGTGACATCACTCCCACTCGAGGGGGAGTTCTGAGGATGCGATGCTGATATGCGAGGCTGCACACTGACGAACTGAGCCGTTTCGCAGCCTCACTCTGGGAACCAGGGACCTTCTGCAGAATAATCCAACATAGGGGTGATATTCCATATTCCACCCCCCCCTACACACACACAGACACACACACACACACACACACACACACACACACACACACGCACACACGCACACACACAGCACTATTGCGTTCTTCAACGTCCCGTCCTTCTTGACTCCACTTCTCTCTCCCAGTGACAGCCATGAACTATTTACGCCGGCGTCTCTCTGACAGCACCTTCATCTCCAACCTGCCCAATGGCTACATGACAGACCTCCAGAGGTCTGACCCTGCTCAGCCTCCCGCGCCTCTTTCTCCTGCTGCTGCTGCGGCTGCCTCTTCCGGTCCGGCCAAGTCCCCCACGGCCGCTGGGCCTCCCGCCACTTCTCCGGCTGCCGAGAGGAAGCCCCAACCGCCGCCTCAGTCCCAGTCCGCCGGCGTGGGCTTCTTCAGCTCCATCACCAACGTGGTCAAACAGACCGCTGCCTCAGCAGGTCTGGTGGAGCAGACCCAAGTCACGACGCCCAGGAAGTTCAAGACTCTTCTTGTCATTGACGAGCCACAGCAAGAATGGTGAGGCGACATGCTGCTACGTGTGTGTGTGTGTGTGTGTGTGTGTGTGTGTGTGTGTGTGTGTGTGTGTGTGTGTGTGACTTGAATAATTCATAGGTTCATTGTAAAACCCTGAGTGTTCCCTTTTACAGCCTTTCCTTGTGATGCAAGGAACCCCAGAATCCATGGAACATTAGACAAAATAGGCTCACGACGCAGTGCTTAAGTGAGCAGTATAGTTCTGCGATTTCGGGGGAGAAAGAGATTTGCCCCAAAACACTGACCAACTCAGGTCCAGTTGACTATGTCTAGAAGGTTTGAGTGGTTAAGAAACACACAGCACAGACATGGAGTACATTGGAGTAGATTGATTCTAAGCAGTAATTACAGCAAGATGGAAGATTTACGTAGACGTCCATTCTCTCTGCATGGGCTCTCTGATATGATATTTTGTCTTTTCCCAGTTTGTGGGTGATTGTGCTTGAAAATATTTTGTTGCTTATACCATGATCCGTGTTGATACGGATCATGACAGCCACATTGATTTGTTTTCAAATGAACTCGGTTAATTAAATGGAATCAATGCAATCATTTACACAGCTCTAAATCATTCTAGAAAGAAACACATTATACATATTAATATTCAACAGGCTGCAAGCAACAGGGAAAGACACTTGTCTCAGTGTAGAGTAGGCCGGAGACTGCAGTGGTTTCAAATGTCATGAATGGGGGTTTCCCCCCTCTCACCGATCCCAACGTGCTAGGTCACATGACCTACACGGGCAACTGCAGCACATGACGGCTCCTTTAGTGAACAGCCAATTATACGCAGAGTTATCAAGTGAAACAAAGGAGAAAATTAAATAATGGTGTCTGAAGGTCAAACTAAAGTCGCTCCAAATAGCCAGATGTCAGCTTCTTGGCAGCAGGTGTATACATGGACCACTAATACCCTGACGGCCCTGTTATGGGCATGTCATGATACATTTGGACAAAACGGTGGATCTACTAGCTCAGTCGTTCTCAACCTGTGGGTCGGGATCCCCTGGGGTGTCCCCACTTGATTTTGGGAGGGACCCCAGATGACAGTAAAGTGACAAAAAGAAAGAAAAGAAAAAAAGACCATTACTGCCTCAAAAGTATTCAACAATCTACCGGTATACTAAAAACAGGTCAAACATTGGCCAAATTGTCAAATAAATAAATAAGAAAGAGGCTAGATTTGTGTCTGTGGAACCGAGTGAAACAAAATGTAATGTCCCACCCCCTAAAATTCCAAGTGCTTGGTTCCCCAGTTCAAATGTCTTTATTTTGGGGGGTCGCGGGACTCGCGGCCTGAAAAGGTTCAGAACCACGACTGTACTAGCTGACATTGTGGCGCGTATTTCATATAGAGGGGGAAGAAAAAGAATGTGCCAAATAGTGGCCTGGGAAACCCTGTCATTGATGTATAGGGTCATGTATAAGTGGTCAGCATTGACTGTCACTCACCGTAGAGTTCTTAGAGGTAGATTTAAGCAATTTAAGCACCTTCAGATCACACTCCTTTCACTTGGATTTGATTTGTTTTTTGAGGGGCGCTAGCCCTCCAATGCATGGCTGTCTGAAATTACGTCATGTGGCAGCCAAGTCTATGGACTTTAATGTTTGTTTAGGGCAGTAAATGACGACGTAAGACGTCGTCTGGCTGATATAACTACCCTCGCTGCATGCGCCCCTCTCATCACACAAGTGTGATCTTTGGGTTTGTTTTAGATCTATTTTAGTCTGCTTGAACTATTCATCCAAGAGTACACATTAAACAATAATGCAACAATACTATCACTATCAATGCTACAGAACAGAACACAGCCAATATTAAAATGATATACTGTATATCCAAACAGCATGCCACAATAGATGCATAGTAATATTTCATAGTATAAGTATACAAAATGCATTATACATCATTAGCCCATTAAAACCGGGAAAGTATCTGTGTCATTTTAGATTTGATAAGAAAACAGTGGTTTGGAAAAAATTGCAGAACGAAAAGCTCACAGCACATCACTTCGTGCAGCGCTGCGAGCTTGTACATCTGCTATTTTTGGACAATTTATAAAGATCTCGAAAGTATTGGAACCATTTTACACAAATCTTCTCTTATGCCACAAAGCCTTTTCATAAGGGGGGACCGCGGTGAAATATATATTAATTTGGGGGTCCTTAATGGCACGAAAAAGTTGGAGAACTGATTCAGAACTATGGCAGTTGTAAAATCGGCCTCAGGTTCAAATAAAAATAAACTATTAAACCCAGTCCGAAAATGTATAAATTACATTTTACACCTACAGTAGTCTCACATGGCAGGACGTTCAGAGATCTACGCCTATACCGATATGTCTGGTGACATCTAATTCAATGAACTGGGTGGAATGAGACATTTAGGAAATAACCAGGACTTTAAAACAGGATTTTCCCCCAAACGTGTATCAGTATAGGCAGAGATCTCTCATTGTCTCTGTCAGTTTTCTTTCTTTACCCAACTGATTTTTTTATTACTCCCCTAAATAATACAGCTTCGTGTTAAAGGAGAAACCCTTTAAGAAATCTATAGTAGCAAAGAAGTGCAGGCGCTTCAACTAATTTCCTCCAGGTTGGTTGGTTGGTGATTATTAGAATATCTTTTATTTTCCCATTGTAAGACCTGAGGCAGATACAAATGCCTTCTTAGAAGATGTACAAGCTCACAGCACGGCACAGAGTGATGCACTGTGAGCTTGTATATCTGCTATTTTTGAATAGCCAACGCTAAAATGTAAAATGACACAGATGCTTTCTTTATTTTTATGGGTTAAATTAAGGGTACTGAAGACTCAAGTCATAAATAGCAGATCTCCAAGCTCACAAGCGGCGCATTGTGAGTTGTGTCAAGCTGTGACCTTGTAGAAGGGCTATTTTTTTTGCCAAAGACACTGGTCACTGGTATAAGTGTTAACAGAGGGAATCTTAGATCCAATCAAAAAGTCTCAATAGAAGAACAGGGAGACAAAATACAATCACCTCAATTGTTTAAGTTATTTATACTCTACCACACAGATTGAACAAACTTACATTCTGCACATCAATAATGTCAATTGCCTTTCAAAACTAGAAACCAGACAGAGGCAAGGAAGCAACCAAGGTGCTCAGGAGGTGTGCAGGTATAAAAATTGTAAAAAAAAAAAAGTAAAAAGGTGCTCCTGGGATCAATCGGGATAACACATCGATATAGAACAAAGCGGAGATCCGGGCACACTTGATGTTAAAAGGAGGAAAACGTTATTGAACCGACATGTTTCGACCTATACGCTAGTATACGGTCTTCGGCCCTGATGAAGACCGTATATAGGTCGAAACATGTCGGTTCAATAAAGGTTTCCTCCTTTTAACCTTTTTAGCCCGGATCTCCGCTTTGTTCTATATAGAATCCAGACAGCTCAGACTTAAATGTATCATATCAACTGGATAAAATGCAGTAGTCCAGAGCCATCTAATAGAAGAGTTGGGATATTGAGGGGGCAGAAAACAGCCCGGTCACGTGGTTCAGTTCGCGCGAGCCCATAGACTCCAATGCATTCCTTAAACCTCCGGTTGTCCCCATATTCAATAGAAGTCTATGTAGAAGAGCCGCCATTGACCCCATGACGTGAACAGAGTTTTCGTCTTACTCTATGGCTCTGGTCGCAACATGCTGCGGTATGTTTTCTAAACATTTCAAGCTGTTCCAAAATAGTGAAAATAGAAGGTCACTATGCGCTTGTAAATTGATTGATTGAATAGTAGTCAGAAATGTAAACTGTACAGTAAAAGGATAAACACAAACAAGTCCGGGGGACTTCCATTGTATGCTACATGTATTCAATTCATCAACATAAACAATTTTCAGAAAAGACAAAATATTCATCATTATGATTAGGGCTTATGATGATTTAGATCTACCAGATAGAATCCCAACATGCTGCAGAGAATGAAATAATATCTGCTGATTTACACGTCCGCTGCGCGTAAGATGTTTATGTCTTTCTTTTCTCAATATGAACTAATCTAATTTGACGAACAAGATCTAATTTATTTGTCATTCAATAGATCACAGACTCGTTCTCTTGGGTCAGTTTTGTAAACTGACTGCAGATGGCACAGAGAATCTTCCACAGGGACCATCTGTGCTGAATGACAATGTCATACAGTGAATGTTAATGTGCTGCTATTCTCCATACTTGTAAATGCAAGTTGATACAAGTTTGTGGAATATAGATTTTAATTTACTTTTCCGGTATAAATTATTGCCGAAACCGGGCTACAAGGGCTTTAGAATACGCGGCATTAGCAGTGATGGCCATTTTGTGGTGCCACACATAGAAAACCCATTTATTTTCCCGATAGAGATTTCAGAAAATATTTAAGCCTGGAACCAAGCCATCCAGGCTCCTGGTAAATCATGCATACAACAATTGATTCTGTTTCCAAATCTCTATGGGAAAAACACATGGCTTTTCTATCTGTGGGACAACAAAATGCCTATTTCCCGATCAGGAAAATGTAAATATAATTAAAATTTGATAAAATCAAACATGAATAAAATCAGGTGGCATCAATTAAAGTATTAAACAACTTACAAAATCTCCACTATAGAAAAAGATCAAAGAGGCAATTAAAGTGAAGACTACACTGACTAATTCCACAGTATTCGAGAGAAAATTCATATTCACATTAATGAGCTCTGTAACCGCAACTAAAAAGAATAAAGGCTAGCCTAATCAAGGCGGCGCGGCCATGCTAAGTGCACTTTCCCTATTTTGTGAGGAGGTCTAATGGAAGGAAACCCGATCAATGCTAATAAGATATAACCCCATGTCAGTTGGATGGACGGATACTCGGATAGTCTACGACGATTATGCACTCATTATCATTAGAGGGTGAATAAGGAAAGCAAATATGTATTATATTGTCGAGTTATCTCCATATCCATATAGTGATATCACACAAATATAGCAGATTTACAAGCTGGAAACGAGGCGCAAAGTGGCATGTTTTGAGCTTGTAGATCTGCTACTTTTGCTATTTTGGAATTTGAATGCTGATAAGTAACAGTTTTGGACATAATGAGGTTCACACCCGACAGAGACGATGTCCAAACCAGACCATGCAATTAATCAAAAGTCAGTAGTCTAATTATGTTGATCGTAAATTAACCTTTTCATAATACATTACAAATTTCTTTATTGCCTTTCAACGATATGACACATGAAACAGTCGTTCTCCATTTGGCTCAGAATGTACCACTAGTCCTTATTAATCCATATCCAGCAACGTGTGCTCCAAATACAGTACGTGCACTGCAGGCTTGTCAAAATGCAAATAAACTGATTCAATGTCTGAGAATGGCTAAATCAGCTTTGTCCATTCCTGTCAACACCAGTGATCAATGCCCACGTGTAATTTCAGACATGGACAACCCAGAAAAATTGATACAGACATATGGACAAATGTTTCTCGAATGAATACCTATTCGCTTAAGGATATCATGGTGTACAATTCTGCCTAGTTACTGTATTTCCCTCCTTCGTTCTTGTTACTTGCAGTAACAATGTAGTCATTGGCTCCACCGGTGTCTCCATCCCCAAAAGTCTGCCTCTGTCTGAATGCATCCATTTTGCACATCTCTGAAATACGACTGAGCATGTTATTAAGGGCTTCTCCTCCTTGTTGGAAGTGTGGCATACTATTATGTCAGAGTGAAGGAGTGGGGAGTTTGCTGTGTTTTGTCACCACAGTGACAGTGCAGCCTAATTTAATAGCCTTGAGATTCATTATATTCTGGCTGTAGACCGAGGTCTGTTCAGTGTTGTGTAGCTCTTTGGCGCTCAATCTATTTTGAACTCTGGACCACTAGCATACATTTAATATAGCATCATAATCATTTTAACCACTTTAACCACATTTTACAGCAGATAAACAAGCTCCTAGCTCAGAGCTTGTAGGTCTGCTACTTTTGTTTTTGAAAAATCTTGAAGATTTGTCAAAATCTTTGACTGTGTTGTTTTTTTCTTCTTTATTTCTTTTTAAGAAAATGTGTAACACAAATCTTTGCTTCTGGGGGTCCCTGCTGGCACAAACTCTTTTCAGATGGGGGTCCACTCCAATACATATCAGTTTGGGGGTCTTTGACATGAAAAAGTTTAAGAACTAGCATATCCTCACTGGGAAAATGGTGTTCCCATGGATCCAATGTGGGATCCAGTATTTTTCACAAGCTCTTAGCTTTCCATTGTTTCAATATTTATAAACCCACAGACACTTAACCACTTTTCCATTGACTTTCACAATGCAAAAGCCAAACAAACGCATTGCACATGTTATTTAAACGTAAATTGTAAAATTAAATAACAATTTCCATTGGTGTTGTGGACACCGTTTCTGCTGACTGCCAGAAATATATAGATCTACCTTTTGTAACAATCTACCTTTTGTAACGTTATAGCAGCTCCTGTAATGTTAGCACGGATGAAGGCTTTGTAGGGGTGTTTTATTGGCCCTGTCTCATTGTGGGAGGGAATGACGTCGATCCGCACGCACGCACACACGCACGTGCGCACGCACGCACGCACACTGCTCATGGAAGCCAGGCTTACAACAACTCTGGCTGCTGGCCAGTGGCCCCTGCAGGACACTGGCCAATTTATTTTTGGAAAAGCTCCTCAGATGTATGACTAATGGCAAGGACTCCTCGGCCATATAGAACAAAAGCAACACGGCTCTTCACAAAGAGCATGCAGTGATTATCAGCCTTTTCATTTCAAGGATTATGTAAATAGTAGGTATGATACGAATATTTGGCCACACGGACCCCGCTTGCTCGATGAAATGTTTAGTCTCTGGGATCCCATTCTACACTTTGAAATCCGCAGAGTTACCGGTAATTGAACTCTGAGAGTGTACAAATGGATCAGTTACCCGGAAGGGTTCATTTGATGTTGAGAACCAGTGACAGAGGATTTTGCCCAGTCACACAGCTGCAGGGGGGTTTAGCATTGTTGCTAAAAATATTAACATTAACCTTGACATTAACTGGGGTGTCGATGGCCTATTCAAGTGGTTAAGGCACACACCATACAGGCTCTGATGCAGCCTGTCAGACGAGACGACTCGCGGGTTAGATTCCTGAGCCCGATGGACCTTTGCTTTGTGTCACTCCCCACCCTCTCCCCTGTTTCCTGTCATCTCTCCGCTGTGCTATGAATATCGAAGTAAAACATTCTGTATCTGCTAGTGGAAATACTTAAAGTTGATAAAAGTGTTTCCTCCTCCGCGTCATCAGTGCCCATACCCAAAGGTGGGGTTTGGTGAAAGGGCCTTTCTGTGTGGAGTTTGCATGATTTCCCTGTGTCCCCTAGGCCTAGGGTAGGTACCCTCACAAAAAACATGCAGTAATCCTGGTCTCTAAACTGCCTCCCCCTGGACAGCTGGAGGGGAAAGGAACTGGTTGGAATAACGTGTTCCTTCCACGCACTACGTCCAACCAGGGAACACAGTGTAATTGTTGGATACTTATTCTTGTCTTTACCATTGGACCAAGATCTCAAAGGCGGAGGTGTTCGTAGTCCAGTTGCGGTTTGGAGTGATTTTTTTTATTAATGGGGAAAGAAAAAGATCGAAGCATGAATTCTGTCACCAATATGTTGAAAACCTTTGTGTAGGAGTTATAAAAGTTTTAGGTTATAAAGTTTGGAATCCTGAGATGCCAATTAAGACTATTATCTGGTCTTTTATGAAGTTGAGATGCTATATGACCTCTCAGTGGGGGCTCCTCACTGACAGACGAGCCCTATTATCTGGTCTTTCATGAAGTTGAGATGCTATGACCTCTCAGTGGGGGCTCCTCACTGACAGGCGAGCCAGCAGTAGCATGCAGTGGAGGGAATTAATTGGTATAAAAACTAAATTGGGAGGAAAAAAAGGGGTGAGCCAAACAAATTGGTCCTGTTAGATACAAACACTGGTAGGTACAGCTAAGCTACCTGTACTACCGAAAAAGAACGTGAATATTGTACATCCAATTCTTTCATGTTGGGATTTGAAACTATTTCACGGCAGTGATTCTTTTGAACATATTCTAGGCAGAAGGTGCAGAATATGTACAGAAATAAATACTTTTTCTAGTCTATGTACGGGCATTTGGAACAGGGAGCATAGAAAATTCCTGAAACATAAAACATAGTACCCACTTCCCAGTACGTATACATATGAAGGTGTAACTTGATTAGAGTTTAAGCGGTGCTTAACAAAGAGCCTGAAAGAAGGCTAATCACAGACAAAACAGGGCGATGGAGGTCGTAAATTACCTCTGATCATACCCTCATTAGTGGCGTGATCTTACAGGCTAATCTAATCAAAAATAAATTACACGGAAACAATGAACCAATTAATACAATATTTATCTTTTCTTTGAAAATATGACTCCGATCTTTTTCTAAATCTCTTGTTGCATCTAGTATCTCTGTGTCCACCTTTTTGAGGTAACACAAACATTGAAGACAAAGGTGAGGACGCAAATTCTGATTGGCCGGAATGAGATGATGTATGATGTACGATGATAAGAGCGCCCCTCACTTCACACAGGTGTGAATTATTTTCACCAGGTCTGCCTTGAAATCCACATAGGTCAACCCCAGGTTAACTGCTGAGTAGCTTTACATTGAATTGTCACTTGTGTTGTGTGGGGCACACGCACGCACGTCGCACGCACAGTCGCACACACAAGCACGGCTAGAGGTCGGTGAGTCATTTAACCCATTCTGACCGGGCACCCATTTTGGTGTTGGCATCATGTTATGCTTTACCTATTGAAAAATAGCAGATCTACAAGCTCATATCGCGCCACCGAGTGGCGCGATACGAGCTTGTAGGTCTGCTATTTTTGAAAAATTCGAAGAACGACTGACATTTTTAGAATCTGATCTCAGGTCAGAATGGGTTCATCAGACCAGTGTGTGTCCAGTGGAAACCTCGTATGAATCTGATCTCAGGTCAGAATGGGTTAACCTCCTGAACCCTAGAGTTCCTATTCTGGGCATGTCATACAGACTAGTCGGGCAAACATCCTGCAGAAATGGCTCTAAATGTCTTTATTGTGTGTAATGCTTAATTTATACTCCATTATACAATGGTGCCGCTCGCCGAAAATAGCAGATTTACATGCTCACCAGTCACCGCACATCTAAATCCACTCAAAGACCGACCACCGACACAAGGTTTCAAGTACGTTTCACCTTCCTCAGGCTCCGCTATCAGACGGCTATATATTCCACGGCCTCTGTGTCTCTGTATTGATTGTGAACGTGGATGACAGGGTTGTTGTGGGGGGGCGGGATGCAATCACCATTAGAGGATGGCAGGATGCGGGATCAGATGCAAAGGCCGGGTCGTGATAATCCCTAGAGAAATCTTCATATTAGCTCCGTGAAATGAATTCATCTACCCTAATTATTATTGAGACGGCAAAGCTGTTGTTTTGCTTTAAAACAACTGCCCCTGCTCATTTATCATATTAAGATGTCAGTCACAGCAAAGCGTGGTTTTTCTCCAAGGAGAGCTGCCCTACCATATATTTGCTCTAGCGGCAGGGAGAACAGATGTTGCTGCTTGACATCTCACTTATTCAGAATAAAGATTCTGTTCGCCGTCTTCCCACCACTGCTCGAAATTAAGTAAAGTCAGTCACTCTCATACAAGCGAGAGGGGACATCATTGTTAAACACGCCAGGCCCTATTAGTTTCAGCTGATATATTGCATAGGGGATTCCAACAAAGAGAATTAAACCTCTGATCATGTCGAAAGGGGGGCTTTTTTTGTACTGAGGGCTTAACCCCATCCCGAACATCATTCACAGGTAATAATTGGGAAAGGTGAATGTTAAGTATAGGCTAAATAAATTAGAAGTTGAAATGCAGCCTGTGCAACCCTGCTGCCTCCCGGATCCTCTGAATGTCTCTTGACAGCTCTTCAATGGCTAATGTGTGTTCTATGTGACATCAATTTAGCACTCAGTAGTTGACTGCCAGTCAGGGATCTGATTTATACTGGCTCTATACCGTGTCTCACACCGGAAACAGCAGATCTGCAAGCTCACAACGTGCCACGAGGCGACACGTTGTGAGCTTGCATATCGTCTGTGCCACGAGGCGACACGTTGTGAGCTTGCATATCGTCTGTGCCACGAGGCGACACGTTGTGAGCTTGCATATCGTCCGTTTCCGGTGCAATTGGGCAGAAAGCACAGAAACACAACTCAAGTGTAAATCAGCCGATAAGGCTTCCTGTCAAGTTAAGTTGTTACTTGTTACCTTGGGAAGCTTTATGGGATGAATTAACTGTGACTATCACTCCATGGCAACTTGAGTGAATGGGAGAAGGGAGTGTTTTAATGTTCCCCACCACGACACTAGGCTTCAGAGCTCATTAGTTTGTGTTGTTAAAGTGTTTGCCTCTGCAGTGCACGACACATCACAGTTAATATCAGTGTAGCAGACATCTGGAGAACTCTTCTGTTCCAATACTCTGCTGTCTCCATCTGTGCTTTTCCACTATAATGACTGTCACACTTGCCTAGTGTGGGTAGTATGAACACCGGGAAAATATATAGAAAATAACCTCCAGGGAGTCCTTGATGCAGAGATGCTGTTTGTCTCTATTCACACAGACCAAAAGTATTTACAGAGATACTGGACAGGTGGCCCTAGCTCCTTCCACCTCCACAGTCCTACTTTGACTGCCAGGCAGTGGGAGGCCTACCTACATATAAAGGTTAAGCCCCTCCCACTGGAACACGCCACCCTGAATTGATTCCACAATTACACCAGTACTTCATAATGTCCAGGGACAACACATATTATTCATCACATATTATTATACATCACTTATTATTCAATCAATTAACCATATCATATAAACAATGAGAAAGCAGGGTACTCTAAACAAACCCTCATACTGTTGGTATGTTCCCCACACCCCACAGCTGATAGTTGCTCCCTACCATGGAGACAACAAGCAATTAACAATCAAGCATCAACCAATATACATACACAGCCCGAAATAATATAATTCTCTGCAACATACACAATAAATAATAATTCAAACTTTAACCCATTTGTGTCCCGACCTTCCTGTTAGATTAGAAATAAAGAATCAGAATTTAATATTCAATATATTATCAGTGGCAGGGTGAACTGCCACAATGACATTGTTCAATGTTCGGCAATCGGGCAGAAACCTCTTTTTTCACTTTGTGTTTTTTGTAAACTAGAGCGGTGCCCATTGGGCACTGGCCTGCTTAGAACGATGCAAGTTGGAAATGCATGCCCACCCAGTTATTACGTCTGTGTCCCTTTTACTGTATACCCATATATGGAGTTCTTTGTCAGGCATGCCCAAATATGGAGTCTATGCAGATGTCAGAACACCATTGTGATGTCAGAACATGCAAGCTCCATATATGGAGATCTATGGGTCGATCAGGTTCGATCATATTGGCTATTTTGGGCTCTGTCCAGAGGCTTTTGTGCTGGTTCTGGACAACCGGCTATCTGACGAACTCGACAGCGGGCACTGCACTCCCTGTGGTGGTGTGGAACATGTTTTAATTTAGAGTCGGTGGAGCCAACGGTTCTAGAGTTACGTGGATTACAGACGTGTCTCCCCGCGTGCAATATATGTCAGATTCCTGTGTTAAATACTGCCAATGAAAATATTGTGATTCCGAGATGTGATTTGAATTTGAACAATGTTAAATATCCCGGTGAGATGCAGCCATTTTATGTCTTTGCCATTGCCCTGTTCAGGAGGCATAATACTGCACTGCATCATTCACCACAATGTCCCACTAGGTGGCATTGGCATTATACTGCTGTTACATCCCAGTGGGTGATCTCTAGGTAGGAGGGACTAACATGCTGTATACCCAAAATGACAAATTGAAACTGAGTTTATAATAATCAAGCCAAATAACAAAACACATGGGGACGGGACTGCTGGTGCCAAAAAGAGAATATACAATCAAAACCTCTAAATAATTAAAAAACTAACCTTCCTACACCAAGTACAAACAGAAGTTACTGTACAAGTGGCAGTGGCATGCACTCACCTGTGTAAAATTACAGTCAACTTACTACATGTGTAGAATGTAAAAGGTACCCGGACTAAACTAACTACCCTTCTCTGTAATACGTTTGGCTGTTCAAGAAAGGTTGCAAAGCTGAGTTAAATGGGTTAGGCCTGAACCAATTTGGGAATGACTGGTAGAAGCATGGCAGGAGGGAAAGATACTTATATGGCTGGCAACACAGGTGGTTTATATATAGGCTGATGGCTGGAAAGAATTGGATTTGGTTGAGTTATGGAATGATTAGCCTCGGTCTCAGCCTTACTCATCTGCGAGGGGGAAAAGCCTGGTCACAATACAAGGCAGAGAATGCATAGCCGGAAGTGTCAGGCCGGAACATCTGTCAGATGTATTTCCCCCGGATACGATCTTTTTTCAACCAATCACAACACTTGTTTCATACACAGAGAATGTAAAAAAGATTTGTAAAGCGTCAACGTCATTTCAATACTTCCAAAATCCAGCTACTTCTGCCAAATTCCAGCAATGCACTCACTCTACACTGGCTAGCCCAGCATGTGGAATGATTGAAAGCTGAGTGAATGGGGCTGGAACTGTGAAAATGAGTGACAGGCAGAGAGCAGAAGCGGAGAAAAACATCCACATACAAATGCCCCCCATAACAATACTATGTTACTGTTACAACTCTGTTGTAACAGTAATATTCATAGGGGAAACGCCAACTAGAATCTACTGTATATGGATAAAGCACTGCTGGAAAGTAATGTGGTATAGTGTAGAAGCAATGAATAGGCTACAAATGTTAGAATTCACAAATCAATCTCAAAGGCTTGCTGTGTTTATGAAATTGTGTTGCCAAATTGCCAATGTGATTGAATAGAATGTGCTTAGCGAAAGCCTGTAGATCTGATGTATTAAGTTAATACAAAGTAACAATGTAGATGATCGACAGAGAGACGACTTGTGGTGTTTGGGTGTATTCAATCAAAGGTTCAGTTCATTGTGTTTCTGTTTCTTAGGGCAAAACTGTTCCGGGGGAAGAAAGTGCAAGGAGACTTTGACATCAGAGTGGAGCAGGTGGGTTTCAGCAAAGCCCCCGAATATTTAACTTAATATTCACTCGTCTGTTGTCTTTCCATTATGAGTGTGTTTATCTAGCTTTGGGAATGCATGAGTTTGTTTTGAATTGAGAATCTTATTTTTCTACCTTCAGGTGGGAGTTTGTTTTTAACTCATTTTGGGCGGGGGGAAACCCTTTTGGTGTGTTAGCATTATGTTATGCTTTAGCTATTGAAAAATTTGGAAAAATCGAATAGAATCTGTTCTCAGGTCAAAATGGGTTAATCATGAATCTATATTTACCACATCTGCAGGCTGAGTTCAATGAGCTCAACATTGTGGCGTATGCCAACGGGACCTGCACCGTCGACATGCAGGTGCTGAGGAACGGCACCAAGGTTGTCAGGTGAGACGGGTGTACGTATACAACAACACAATGCTGCCACGAGAGAGGGGTAAAAGAACAGCACATGGCAAGAAATCGTTCTAATTTCCCCCAGCTAAAGCAATTTTACAGCATTCATCACAAAATGGATAAATGCATGCTGATGGTGAAATAAAGTCAAAACACTGAGACTGTACACATTTACATATACTGTCAACATGTTCTGCCGTAACACATTTTTGGTGTCTGTCAGATTGGTTTAATCAAATGGAAGTGGAGCAAATGTTTTTGCTAGGTTCGTTGACACTAAAGCCTTAATTATACCATGACGCACGTCATACGACGGTGTCACTATGTGTCACTTACGTAGCTGCAAGCTTCTTTTATTTCCATTTATTTTTAAACACAAAATCTTTCTTTCTGGGGGTCTCTGCAGGCACAAAACATTTTCAGATATCTGCGGCCAAATATATCAATTCGGGGGTCCTTGACACGAAGAAGTTTGAGAACTACTGGTGTATTCAGTAAACACTGAAGATCACATTATAGAACAGCTGGTTTTCAACCATTGGTTCTTGAGGGGGTTCCAGGTGGTCCCCAGCCAAATGATACAGAGTTGGTAACCAAATGGACCCTTATTAGATCTTAAGAGAGCGATCAGAGCTACACTGATCTAAATGTCATCCATGGCTCCAATGCAGAATAAACAATGGACCTTGATATGAAAGGGAACTGGATTAGAGAAACAAATGTGATTTCTCCTGCGGTCTGACTCTGAGCAGAGCCTCTTATAGTTCCCACGTACATCTCTTCCGTGCTTCTTTATTTTACAGGTCTTTCAAGCCAGACTTTGTCCTCATCCGTCAACATGCCTTCAGTATGACCCAGAACGAGGACTTCCGCAACCTGATCATTGGCCTGCAGTATGGAGGCGTCCCCAGCACCAACTCCCTGGACTCCATCTACAACCTCTGTGACAAGCCCTGGGCGGTATAGGCACACAGTAGCATGCACGCACGCACGTACACACACACACACACACACGTAATGGATCTATATATTTTTTTATCTATATGTGTGTGTGTGTGTGTGTGTGTGTGTGTGTGTGTGTGTGTGTGTGTGTGTAGTTTGCCCAGCTGATCAACACCTTCAGGAAACTGGGTCCAGAGAAGTTCCCTCTGATTGAACAAACCTTCTATCCAAACTACAAAGAGATGGTGAGCATCATCATTCAAATCAAACTACAAATAGATGGTGAGCATCATCATTCAAATCAAACTACAAAGAGATGGTGAGCATCATCATTCAAATCAAACTACAAAGAGATGGTGAGCATCATCATTCAAATCAAACTACAAAGAGATGGTGAGCATCATCATTCAAATCAAACTACAAAGAGATGGTGAGCATCATCATTCAAATCAAACTACAAAGAGATCAAGAACTACAAATCCAACGCTGGCAATGAAGGCCATAAACAGCCTCTTTAAAGAGGGAGATTAAACATAATACAATAAACAGCCTCTTCAAAGAGGGATTGTGAAACAAAACAATTTCAGAGCATAAAACCTCAATGTCAGGTTTCTGTCTCGTCAGGTTGCCATGCCAACATTCCCTGTTGTTGTGAAGATTGGACACGCCCACTCTGGCATTGGAAAGGTATGTGAATGTTTTACAATGTTAAAGCTTAGTATTAGTAGTAGTAGTAGTAGAAGTAGCAGTAGTAGCAGCAGTAGCAGTAGGGTCATCCATTCCAAAGCAATGCCTTGATTTGATTTCAGTGAAAACATGCGATTTATTGACAGGTAAAGGTGGAGAACCACACTAAGTTCCAGGACATAGCCAGTGTGGTGGCTCTGACCCAGACCTACACCACCACAGAACCTCTGATCGACTCCAAGTATGACGTCCGAATCCAGAAGATTGGCAGTGACTACAAAGCATACATGTACGTATGATGTCATTTAACCACTTTGGGCATGCATTATTATCTCAGTGATTCTCAACCTATGGGGCCCCAAATTATTGTAAAAAACATAAGATTTTAATGATAATATATCATTCATAAAATGTTATATGCACTGATAATGCACGCGACCCATCTCACACTTTGTAGATCGGCTATTCTCACTATTCTTCGTTCATATTACACGTGTAATCAGGCTTAACATTTTCTACACTTTAGGAGAACCTCTATATCTGGTAACTGGAAGACCAACACCGGCTCGGCCATGCTGGAACAGGTGGCCATGACCGACAGGTGAGTTCCTCCCTGCCGATGTCTCGCACCCTGCAATTGTTTGGCAAATGTCTCTCAGTACGATCGAACATGAGATTAAGAGCCTTTTGAGAGGACACCTCTCAAAATGCTTGTGCGATCGGTGAGTCTGGCCTTGTGCTGTTTTTGGAGACAGCTGTTCTCTATTGTCAGTATTGATTTTGTCTTGTGTCTAGGTACAAGCTGTGGGTAGACACTAGCTCAGAGATCTTTGGTGGTCTGGACATCTGTGCGGTCAAAGCCATCCACGGGAAAGATGGGAAAGATTACATCACAGAGGTACAGGCCACTGTTTTACAGGTTCATGCTGAATTTATAAAGGGATTTTCTTCATTAAAGTTCTGCAATGCATTTACCTCAAAAATGTTCAAAAAAATCAGACATAACCATAACGGCATGAACAAACCCGGTAGGCCAATGTATAGGCAGGCATATATCGAGATCCGATTATCCAGAGCCACACGATTTGTAAAAACTGGCAGACCCAAAAGCAGAACACAACAAAGTCAAAGTCCAAGGGTGTTTATTGAAAAAACACAAGAGGAAAAAAGGAGCTTGCTATATTCGGTGTCGTCGAGCAGGCTGAGGCTGGTGGCAGGCAGGCTAGGCAAAGAAGAAAAAAGGAGAAGAGCAAGGATAAAAAATCACGAGAAGCAAAAAATGAAGGTTCCAAAAATACGAACACTAAGGATTCACAAGGAAAAATACTATAGCGGTTGACTAGAAGCGTTACCACGCACTGGGGTTGTGAAACCATCTGGCATCGGCGCGGGGAGAAGACCAAACATTTACAGACTGGAGGATGATTAGCTGATGCCAGGCAGGTGAGGGAGATTAGGGAACTGGAACTAGGTGTGCCAAGCTGGAAACTGGAGCCAAGCCTACGCCCAAAACACACGCCCACTCACAAAGAGACACACACACACACACACACACACACACACACACACACACACACACACATAGACAAACACAGACAGAAACTGACAGAGACTGTGACAATATGGGACCGACTGATTTCAAACTCGGAATCGGAAAGTAGTGGTACCCATACCCGCTGCCGAGTTGGTTGTCCAGAACCAGCGATAGGGCCGATACGTCCAAATATGGGCATGCCAATATACCAAGAGAAAATCCCAGACATATCAAACATATTGGTCGGATCGGCAGTGTGACGTAGGTGTGAGGGCCGCATATCGGCTCTCACACCTTCCTCTGAGGAAGGTCTCACATGTTGCCCCTGAATAAATTATTCTCTTGAACCAGCAAGTGGCAGTGTGTGGATCTAGTCCTATTTACAGTATACTGTCTTGTCACCTACGCACCTGCTTGGGAAGGAACCGGGTGTGCGGAAGTCTTCTCTTCACTAGAATGTCTGTATAATAAAACATTCAATCAATCGTTTTGCTCTCAGGTGGTGGGCTCCTCCATGCCTCTGGTCGGGGAACACCAGGCCGAGGACAGGCAGCTCATTGCAGACCTGGTGCTGAGCAGTATGGAGCAGACTTCAGAGAAGACAGCCAACACGGCCCAGAGACCCACCACCATACAGCCGGTAAACAAATAGGAAGCTTATTAGTTTAAATCTCGCAATGACACTTTGGTAGAGGTTTGGCTTGTGTGGTTACCTTGCCATGATGTAATTCCAAGTATTGATGCGATACTGTATATCTTCACTGATTTCCAAAATAGCGCATTTACCCATTGACTTACATTGCACAGTGAAACAGGGCCGTGCCTGCGACACGTTGTGAGGTCAGGAGACTGACCTGATTCAACAGGTCTGTTCATCAGCTCTGACCTGATGAAGACCCGCTAGGCTTAGTTGAAACGTTGTTAAACTTCAATACTAGTATTTTCTACCGGGAGCTATTACACAGTGTGTGGACTTCCCTTCCTCTTCTCAATGAGAAACATTCCTCACAAATACAACATAGATCCCCCCCAATACTTTCCCTGTGGATATAACAATAGAACAAGAACAGAAACAGCCCGAGGCATGCTGAGAAATCCCTTCTCAGCCAACAGCTCGGGATGCCGTGTGTTGTTTACTTAAAGACAATATTAACAGCAGTATTTGGATACTTGGATAGATGCCATGTTTGGTTTTCGGCTCCTTATATCCTAGTTCTTTTGCATCCTAAGCACATACTTGCTGTTGTGGAAAGTAACTAAGTGCATATACTCAAGTACTGTACACACTACACAGGTTTTTTTTTTTAACTTTTTAACTTTACTGTACTGTGTGAGTATTTCCACATACTTTTTACTACAATTATTTGAAGAGTTAGATTTAGATTATTATTATAAAACAAACATTTACCACTTTAACTCTATGTCCTGACTCCTGACCTATATAATGTACTTAATGTAACGCGTTCTGTTTTCAAAGGATTTTTATACATCTTATACATTTGAGAACTTTGAACATTGAATACCGAACTTCTAGCTCCTATATATGCATCCCAAGTGAGTGGTATTGCAGACTGTTATAGACGGTCAAATAAGCACCTTGACCACTGACCATTGGCAGGGTCTGCTATTGCTAAATGTCTAAATTGTAAATTGTACTATGGCACAGGAAATTACAAAAAGCGTATGTCCTCATATATCACAGTAGTCCAGGCCAGGTCTTCAACGCTTCTCAGGCCAAGAAAGGTGTGAGAGAGATGAAGCATATTGTATGTGAAATTGTGTTGCAGATTAAGCTTTTCATAGATTTCATAGATAGCTTCCTGGACTTGTTTGACAGTGTAGCGTTGTGTTGGATTCATGAGCAGACAAAACTGGAACTGGAACACTATAAAAATGAAGCTGATAAACGGGTATACTTTCTCCTGATCGGTTAAAATGAATCAATATAATTAATTATTTATCCTCCTCTTTTTTAGGGTGCTGGCCAGAAGGGAGAGCTGGCGTCAGAACCCACTAAGAACGGTACTGCACACCCACCTCAAGGTTGTCTGCAGTACATTCTGGACTGTAATGGCGTTGCAGTGGGGCCAAAACCAGTCCAGGCCAACTAAAACACGTCACCCAGGAGAAAGGGAGGTAGTGACGTCTAGAGATAAAACCATGATGTATATTAGCCAAACACACAAACACAAGAAGAAGTGTGGTGTGTGTGCGATGCTGATACTATAGCTAGACTCCGATCTTGGTGACGTTGGCTCGGACTGGCTGGAAAAAGCAAACAGCTGTCCTGGACTGGGTTTTGTTGTCCTCTATGCAGTGTCAATATGTACCGCGTGTCTACCTGTTGACCTGTTGATTCGTGTGCTTGTAGAGGTCTACCCTTGTTTCTGTAGCTGATGTGGATTTTCTTTTGGGGCTGTTTGATGATGATGATTGTGCCTACACCCAGTGCTGCTCTGTGTCACCCAGCTACCAACCCCCCTCTCCTTTTTTCCGTTCTCCGTTTAGCTGTTTACCTTTAAATATTGTTCAAAACTGTGGTCCATTCTTGTGCAGTTTGACATGTGTGTGTATATCTGGATAATGTACACGTGGGTGTGTATGTAGTACGGTGATTATTTTCATACATATAGCTGGAATAGATATTTATTTTTGCTTTGCATGTTTGATAGAAAGAGGAAAAAAAAAACAATACAGGTCTGTTATAAGTGTCTGATTAACCGGGATGTTGACAGTAACATCGCAGTTGCATCTAAAGCTTGTGTGCATTGTGCATCGTGTCATAAGAAATGCATATTATATAAGTTCTACACAAATAGATGTAATTGATCGTCAACGATCACATACAGTATTAATAATATGACAGCTGAGGTGTGCACACTGCTGCAAACACAATCAGGATTCAGCATTGACGTATATGTTTGTCTTTCGTTCAGTTATGGAAGTTAAGTTGTTGTTCTAGACTCTAGAGAGATACCTATCAGAATAACAGATATTTCTTATGTAGAATTAATAGATTAATGAAATAGTGCGTGCTGGCAACTAGTTGTTTTTTACACTGTCCCCCACACACCCTCCCCCTCACTCAAATATTTTACTATGTAAAAAAAGAAACATGTCACAAGACCTACCGCAGAGCACTGGTTCTCAATGACGGGTCCAGCGACCACCAGAGGGCCAAATGTAACTCTGACAGTGTACAAATGGTCCATTTGATTCCAGTTGTACACTGTCAGAGTTAAAATCACTTTGTATAAAGGGGTGGTGGGATAGCTGTGGCCTAATATGCATATCAAACTAGCGTCCCTTCCTTGAAATGGAAAAAAACGGTTGAGAATCACTGCTGTAGACTAGAGGGTCTGCTGCATACATGCATTCAAACAATTTCAACACATCTTTGCAATTTTGAGCCAAAGAATGAATTATTTTTCACACAGCACTTGTTTGCACTCCACTAAATATCCGGGAGAGGACTGTTTTACGCGCCAAGAAGCTCTGATACCACGAGATATCAGGAAGAGTACAGTACATGCTTTTTATTTAAATTTATACATCTCTTGATTTTATTTTCTTCCAATATATCCTGCTGTAAATAGTAATACATTTGTTCAGTGATTCATCTTTTGGCTCTGTGTTTGCGACGTCGAGACCAAATAACAAACAAGAAAAACACCGGCCCTCGAAACGTCTCGTTAACGTTTTGTGCTGTAAACAACAACCCCGCCAGATGTCAAAAATCTCTGATCTTTCCACCGCCATCATTATGCTGGATATGGGCTATCGTTGTGGTGTTGCCATGACAACAGTGCCCAGCGACGCATGCCTCTGTTACTGCCTTATCATGCTCCCCCTGTGAGCTGATGGAGAGTGCAATATTGATTTGTTTTTACTTGTTGTTCCTTTTTTTTTAAATGCTTTTAAAATCGGATCTTCCTCCATAATTTATTCATAAAGCTATATTCCCAAATGTGTCACCCCACATTTGGTTGTTGGACATTTATTTTTTAACGGACGAGTCACATGAAACTGCTTATGTTGTGATCGGGTGTTCTTTTTAGGAGGCCACGAAATGTATCTATATCCAATAAGATGATAATAACAATAATAAGATTAATAACTAAATAGACCATGTTAACTGTTTAAAAAAAAAGAAAAA
Organism: Protomyctophum bolini; assembly: GCF_963924005.1. Classification (NCBI taxonomy): domain Eukaryota; kingdom Metazoa; phylum Chordata; class Actinopteri; order Myctophiformes; family Myctophidae; genus Protomyctophum; species Protomyctophum bolini. The sequence continues at coordinate 41,971,801 of NC_137866.1, forward strand.
GAAAAAAAATAGATCTGTTCTCCCACCATTTGTTTCTAGATAGTACCGCAAGCTCTGTGTGCAATTCTTTTCCAAGGTGTATTAACTGCCATTCTGTCTGTGAGAGTAACCTTGTAAAAGCCATGCCTGAGGCTTTATGAAAGTGTTGTTTTGTTTTCTAGGAAAATATGCCATGACGTTGATTTCAAAAGGAGGATAGCGCAGATGTACCACGGTCTAAAATAGTTGCACAGCTAAGCCAGATTTCTACTCCTATTGCACGTTGGAGCCGTGCACCGACAATAGCTGATCTACAAGGTCACAAATTATGTCATGATGCGATGCATTGTGATATTGTAGGAGATTGGCTTTTCCCCCCCGCACATGTCTCCATCGAACGACAGAGTAGAAATTAAGCATTAGGCTTTCCAAGCGCTTTCCAAGTGATCTTCCAACAATTTTCAACCTTGAATTCAGAAAGTTACTGAAATGGGTTCAAATGTATCAGTAACCAACGACAAAACAAGGAAGTGAAGTCTGCACTTTAAACTTAAAAAATACATATGGATTTGGCCAAAGAACATGATCTCTATGGTTGGGAAAGATAGAACCAGGTTGAATTTTGGTTGGAATTCCACTTTAATCAATTGATTCTTGTTGACCAATTATTTATTATTATTTGGTCATTGTGTCCATATGGAGGTTCTGTATATTTTCAAAGACTGTAACTATTTAGGACCATGGTAGTTTACTAAATAACTGTACTTTTAAAACGTTGGTTGGACTGTTTTAAAATCAAGAACAGAATACAATATGCGGAAATAATTCCATTATGGATATTTCCCTCATGTCACTGGCAATAAAAGCTTACTTTGCAATATATGTTTGGTCTGTCTCACCATGTTTTTTATGATTCTGTTTTGAGGAATATAAAAAAATGAAAGAACCAAAGAAAATGAAAAACACAGAGGTATTTACCTTTTAGTAAAAGGAAGGAAAACTGACAAGGTTATGGCTGGTCATGACGCTTTTATCAAAATTAATCGCATGATTGCTCAACCACATTTCATGGCTTCTAATGCATGGAGGAATAGCAGTATTGTATCTTTGCTTTTGTGTTTTCTATTTCGTTGCGTCTACCCCTACATGGTGTCCCTGTCGGACAGCAGTCCTGTATTGTCATTTCCGTTGAGGAATAAACCAGTGAACTGTGAGTAAAATATAACCTTGATATTTATTAATCTAACGACATTAAATCTAAAGCCATGATTCTCCGTCCTGCCTAGTAAAGCTGCCTTGATATCTATCATTAAGTGTTTCTTGTACTGGAATTAGGGGGGTCATTGGAACCCCAGGGATTACTTTCACAAAGGCCCCCAAAGTTGACTACCAAAGTTCCCGCAGAGGACTCATGCCCAGGGCTCGACCCGGCAACACGGTGGTCCCGGTGCCAGTCAGAGGACATGGAGGTTCGCCGCCCGGCCCGGGCTCCACCTGCCAAGCGGGTTCTTCAGAGACAACCTCCTGTACGACAACCTGGGTCCACTGAGCTGGAGCCAGCTGCCCTACCGCCTCAGAGCACTGGACAGCAGGAGAAACAGGCACACCCATCGCTGAGGTGAGGAGAATGGTTTCAGCTGTTGGTATACTCAAATTAATATTAGAGTAAATTATAGTCCAGATATTTATACTTGAATATACAGTTAGTATACCTATTGGCCACACGAACATTTGTCTCATGTCAATAGTTTTTACATTTTACCCTTTCTTTTGTCTTTCAGTAAATCCAAATCCCTGAGCAGTGCCTTTGCATTAAGGGATGTGTCCTTCTTCCGTACGGCCACTGAGGATACGGGGAACGCTGAAACCATTCGCAACTTAAGGAAGTCTTTTGCAAGTCTGTTCTCTGACTAGTCATCTTGACCCATGCACACATGCTTTAGTTTCGCAAATTATTTCAGCAAACACTTTTTCATCTTCATGTTTTCTTATGTAGGCTACATAGAAAACCATACACATACTTTACTTACCTTTACTATGTTGTAGTCGATTGTGATATCAGTGTTCATTCACATTTGATGTATATGTATTCTTGACTTAGATATTTACATTTAAGCTGGCTGATATATAAAGTTGAGTGATTCAAGTCATTACACAACAGCATGGAAAGCTTACAACTTACAGTACATAAACCTGTAGGCTATACAATGTTCTGCAGGGAACCAAATATCATTTTTGCATTTGTTATTTGGTTGTAGCTTGGTTGCTTTGTCTTCTTGATGATTGGGTGTTATGGCATGATATGCATGATGTATTTTACTTGGGTGGTCTTTTCAGTAATACAAAAAAAAATCCTCTCTTGTTTGGCTCTGCACAATAAATAGCCCAAAGGCTTGCGAATAGAATATTTTGTAACATTTACATAAGATTCCCTGCACGTACAGTAGCTACAGCATTTTAAAAGATGATATATTCCTGCCTTCAGCCAATAAACTGTACATTCCTGAGAGGACTGACGTTGGGTTTCCTCTTGTGACTCCAAAGTCCAACGTATGAGGTGAGAGGGAGGACCTTCTGCGGTTCTGATTCTTTACAAGGAAGAACGTAACTTTGATGGTTGCCTGTATCACTCAAATGGAGGCCATATGAACAAATATTACATGTTAATGGTTTTTGATTCCTAACAACAAATGATATTTAAGGGGGAATATTTGCTGAAGAAAAACAACAGAAACTTCCTTGGACATTTGGTTCCAGACTAAAGGTTTGTGATCTTGAATGGCTACACCAGAGAGGTTAATAATTAAAGAATGGTTATCATAAATTGGTAGTCCAATTTGTGTTTTCTATTCATTATTACAATTACAATTTAGGCATTTAGCAGAGCGACTTACATTAAGCAAGAACAAAAAGCATGGCAATACATCACATACATAAAAAGTAGTTATCATGAAACATGTGTAAGCTAAGAACGTAACAGTGGAATATCTATATAATGAAACTATACATATAAACTATACATACTATACTATAAAGTGCTATGACTACATAAAAATGCAATTCTGCTGTCTACGTAACATTCTCTGCTCCATAATAACTGTCCTTTTAACTTCCGAAAGTGTGGCATCTACAGTATGAATTGGAGATCATTTCATAAATGTATTGGTTTTTGACCATTCATTAATTTCCTTAAACAAATGTATAATAATACTTAAACAATAATTGTATATTAATCAACTGGTAAAAGTAAATCAGAGTGAAATCAGATCACTGTCTCCATGCAAGTATTATTATGACGTAGAAATGAGATTTGACATTTAATCATCAGTGTCCTTGTGTGACTGTGCCCTTAAAGGGGTATTTCCCTTTCAAACACTTCTGCGGTCAATTTAACATCTGCTCTGGTTTTTGTGTGCACCCCATACATTTTTTTTAAAGTCGCTTGATTCAGAATTTAGATAATTAATTTCATTACCCCCCCTCCCCTTCTGTATAAGCCCATTGAACTTCAAACTTCATTTTAAACACACACCCCTGCTTCTGGTGACTGGTGATGTTATAATGGGTGAGGGACAATGTTTTTTCAATTAGTTGCTTTCATGAAATTATATATGTATATTTAAAACATTAAAAAGTAATGAAAACACACAGCCCCCTCAAGCACTAGAAGGACAATAGCCCCTCAGGCAGAAGCAGTGTTGTCTGACATGGTTTAAATGGAGTTTGAAGGGCTTATATGGGAGGGGAGCGAGTGTGTCTGATAAAAAATTGATATTGAATCAAGAAACGTACAAACTGTCTGGGGTGCACTCAAAAGCAGAGTAGACATTAAAATTACCCCAGAAGTGAAATCCCTTTCAAGTGTCTATAGCTATTGGTGATGGTGCCATATGCTGACCCTTGGACCATGCACGCAATACAATTTCTAAATACTTTATCTGTAGGCCTATTTACACATGCATGATTTCGCAAAGTAGAATAGTAGAAGAGTACAGTCTGTTTCGCAGGATCATCAGTTCTGTTGTGCTCCCTGTAGAAATGGTGGACACTCAGCAGCGACAAGCTTGGTCAGTGGGTTTTGGGTTTAGCCCATATGATGTGACGAGGACGAATAATGCGGGATTCAACTCGTTTGACATGATGGCGCCCCAGTCTGCCACGGAGTTCCCCTTCGAGTACCCATACGCCTCGTATCTGCCGCCCAGCCACAGCAACGACCCCACCATGGGAAGAATGGCCACGTACAGTGACCACCCGTATTACACCTCCAGTCAGTTTTACAGTGAGTTTTACTGTAAATCTGTGACAATGTGACATGAACCCTATAGCACCCCGTTTCTGCCGCAAACTATTTAAGCGAAAATAGCACATCTACTTTCTTTAGATCTGCAATTTTCCTGCAAAGAGATTTGGTGAAGAGGGAAAAAATTGAGGGGGCCATGGTTGGACTCCTGGGGGGCCCCAGTCAATTAAATCCTTGGTTCTCAACCTTTTCAATAATCATATTTGAACAGGGGAACCCCCACCCCACCCCGACGAGGACTTGTAGACCTTACATTTAGTTTGACTCAGTTCAGCAGATAAATATTTTGAAAATAGTTGATCTACAAGCTTCTTTTTTTTAATCATTTTGACCATTACTTTGGAATTGATGCAGTGATGTTTTTTTTCCTTTTTAGTTATTAAAAATATCCTTAAATTGTCAATTCACTGTCATCTGGGGACAAATCATGTGCACAGTGAAAACCACGTGAATTAAACAAATGTCTGTTTTCTCAGGTACAGTGAAACAGGAGCCTCAGTCACCACCACCGTACCAGGACAGTGGTCTCTGTCAGAGCAGAGCCCACCCTGTGTTAAACACCCCCATCATCCCAGCAGACCTGGGCAACTCGCTGATCAACATCGACTGCAGGGTGTGCGGGGACAAGGCCTCGGGCTTCCACTATGGCGTCCACGCATGTGAAGGCTGCAAGGTACATAACTGGACAGTGTACTGGGAAAAGTATACTCACATTTTCCACTTTAAGTAATAGTATCAATAGTAATAGTATAAATACTACGGCTATTAGAATTTGACCTGAGTAAAAGTACAATTTAAGTTTCAAATTGTGCTTATAGTACCAAAAAAAAGTACTGATTACGCAGCATGACAATAGCAGATCTGCAAGCTCACAATGCATGATTGCGCCACATCCTGAGGCATGGTGAGCTTGTAGGTCAGCTGTTTTCTGACCTGAATATAGGACTGAAGTGGTTAATGTATGAGCTGTAATAATAATCAAAATCTACAAAGTAACTAAAGTTTTCAAATAATTGTAGCGGAGTAAATGTATAATATTTGCCTCTGAGATGTAATAGAAGTAAGAGTACTGAAAATTGGAAATATTCCAGTAAAGAAAGAATACCTCAACCTGGTACTGGAGGACTGTATGGTGTTATGTAATGATGATGACTTTATTGCCCCCAGGGGCAAATTCCTTGCCATAGGACTGTTTTACAAAAGCACAACACGTGCACATTGAAATACATAATACAACATACAATAGTACAAGACACTTTCCCATGCATATCTCTGCTGTCAGGAAGAAATCACCTAACTCCAAAATGTTCATTTTTCATTTCAGGAAATTAAGAAAATCTTATATGTTTAAAACAAAAGCAATATTGCCTCATTCAAGTTGGTGTTGTGACTTTATATATTGTCAATGACTTGCATGAGAGGTGGAGTTAGTTGCTTTAGCAGACTGTTCCAAAAACAACAGAGATACAATATTACAGATTTCTCACCTGCTTACATAGACTTCATTTTGACCAACAAGATTTAACAAATACATTTTAGTATGTATAATGGAAAAAGAACAACAACTTATGAATTTTCGGTTTCCTCTCTGTCCCCCCCAGGGTTTCTTCCGCAGGACTGTACGGTTAAAACTTGTGTATGATCGCTGTCATCTTCACTGTCGCGTTCACAGAAAGAGTCGAAACAAATGTCAGTACTGCCGCTTTCAGAAATGCCTCCTCGTGGGAATGTCGCATGACGGTAATGATGGCACACTCTTATTATTAGTGATTTTTGTTTTGTGCATTTAACACTCCAGATTTCCCCCTAGGGATCAATAAAGGCTTATCTGATCTTATGTTATCTGATCTTGCACACTTCAGTGATCTTTGCTCTTTGCAATGGGTGGATTGCTGTTAGCCGCAGCACAGAAGTCTAGGCAGAGTCGCCTTAATTTTCACTGTTGCATAACAGATACTGTACATACTACATACAGTAGTATCTTTAGTGATTTTACCATTTCTATCAATAATTCCTGAAAGTCCATATGTACTCCGATCTGGTGTACTGATACCAGTGGGAGAATTTATGTTTGTTCTTTGTTCAGTTAGCGTTATGTAATCAGCCTGCACTGCATGTAATCTTCGAGTTCCATGGTTATATATATATATCCACAGTATGAACCTGATTATAGTTCAAGATTAACTAGGGTTTATAGTACAATACCTTCAAATCTATATGGCCTTATTAAGAGTGTGTTGATACCAGTAATTGATAGTGGTTCCCAACCTTTTCTGGATCAGGGCCCATTTGAAAGTCTCAACGCAGTTGTGGTTGAGACATCTGACCACTTTACACAGCAGCAACATGTTTCCATATTCATTATCAATAATATATTAGTGTTTTGCCAGTTATTTGGGGGCCCACTTGCCCCAGCCCACAGGTTGGGAATCGCCATTAAACATGACCCAGCATGTGTTCCTTACTTTATTCACAGCCATCCGTTTCGGTCGCATGCCCCAAGTGGAAAGGGAAAAGCTGCTATCTGATTACTTGGATATGGACCCCGGCATGCCAGAGTGTGCGGCTGACCTGCGGCCCCTCAGGGCTCTGGCCAGGCTGCTGGTCACGGCCTACCACAAAACCTTCCCACTGACCAAGAGCAAGGCTCAGACCATACTGGCTGGGAGGTCCCATGGATGCACGGTAAGGAAGGAACTGAACATTGTGTCTCACATTGTACACAGATGCTCAGTTTTACTCGTTTTATGTGGATGGTATAGGTATGCTTAATTATTTTCCGACAACAATTTCACCAATAATTTGATATTTTTGAGAGAAATAAGCAGAACTACAAGCTAACTCCCGCTGTATTTGTTGACTGTTTTCCCCAGAATAGGAACACTAGGGTTCAAGTGTCTAACATGCTGTCCTTGTCCTTCCAGCCATTTATAATCCATGACATGAAGAGCCTGATAGCCGGTCAATATTTTGTAAACTGCCGACAGCTGCCAGTGCTGGACCAACAGATCCCTGAGCTGTGCCCTGCGCCGACCTTCGCCAACCCCTCCTCCAAGGAGCCTCTAGGAGAGGTGGAGCTCTTGTTCTTCCACAGGATTCAGATCCGCCAGGCCGAAAACGTGCGTGAGATCACAGAGTTTGCCAAAAGCATCCCGGGATGGACGGAACTGGACATAAACGACCAGGTGACCCTGCTGAAGCACAGTGCCATCGAGATCATCATGATCATGCTGGCGCCGCTCATGAACAAAGATGGCACGCTTTTCGCCTACGGGCAGATCTTCATGACCCGAGAGTTCTTGAAGAGCATGCGGAGACCGTTTTGTGAGATGATGGAGCCCAAGTTTGAGTTTTCAGTGAAGTTTAACATGCTGGAGCTCGATGACTGTGACATGGCCCTCTTTCTGGCGGTCTTATTGCTCAGTGGAGGTCAGTATTTATCTTAAGGCCTATTTGTACATCATTCCAAGAGTCTGTCAATTCTCACACCATGGACTGACAAATGTGATGCATAATAACTGGTATATAATATACACATATTTGCCAGTAGAATTCTCAGATTCTGCCCAAACCCGACCCAACCAGATGTTTTAGGGCCGGGCCGGGTCGGGCCTAAAATGTATATGCTAATTAGTTGGGCTGAGCCAGGCCTCAGGTTGGACCAGTTGAACAAACATGTTCATGTTTTCCACAAAGGGATGAAGGACAGAGATAGAAAACAAACAATGTTTGCAGATGGCACTAACAGATGCTCCTGTTTCCCCCCCTGCATGGTGCCGTGCAGACCGGCCTGGCCTGGTGAACGTCAAGCCCATTGAGGAGCTGCAGGCCATGGTGCTACAGGCCCTGGAGCTGCAGCTCAAGACCTTGCACCCAGACTCTCCACAGCTGTTTGCCAAGCTGCTGCAGAAGGTGACTGACCTGCGCCCCCTGGTGGCGCACCACGTCAGCCTCGTCCACCTCCTGAATGAAACAGAGCAGGAACAGTGCGTGCATCCCCTCCTCCAGGAGATCATGAGCGACTTGTATTAATCAGGCGTGTGGGCAAGAGAACCTCAAATCTATATGGCAACTGGTGCTTCTTCCGAAATTATAATATTTTATATTATATATATTATTATAGGGAAATTATATTTTTGGCAGTTTTCCTTTTTTGTGTGATAGGCCTATATGTCAAATATAGGCCTGCACATAATTACCATTGTTCAGTAATGTCAGTTTAGGCCTAGGCTATGTCACATTACAATGCATATTACATTCAAATAATTTCACATGGTTACTTTATTTTATAATATAAGAACACATTGAGCTGTATTTGTGTAAAGTGGTGATATAAGAACACATTGAGCTGTATTTGGGTAAAGCGATGATAATATAAGAACACATTCAAGTATCTCACAATGTATAAAGTCTCCAAACCAACTTTGATGAGTCAGTGTTGTGTTGCTCTTAAAACATCACTTCATCACTAATCTTTGCAGAAGAAATATACATGAGAACTTTCTTAAACAAAAATAAGACGTTCTCATACTTTGTTCTGGGTCTAGTGAACAGAAATCATAAGTAATAAATAGACTCTGTAAACTAACTGTAGGGAGTACAAACACAGTAGAGAACCTTGGGGTTATCATCTATGAAAAGGCAACACAATGAGCAGAAAATAAAAATGAATCATGTAAATACAACTAATTGAGCAGAGCACTGCAGGGACATGAACCCCGAGTACCACACCAGTGCCTTAGTTTGTTTTGTTGTAATATACAGGTCCATTATTTATCAGGCCTGGCCAATCAGCGGCAGCTAGAGGCTGGATCAAAGCATACACAGTGCTGCCTTGATCCCGCCTCTAGCTGCCGCTGATTTGCCAGGCCGTTTTTGCTATATTTGAATTGAAAACCTGAATAAGTTTGCCATTTTTGAATTGGAATCCTGAAAAGGTTCTTTTATTGAATTTCAAATGCATTTAGTTATAGTTATGTTAACTTTATGAACTGTTAACATAACTACATTGGACACAAAAAGACAATAACATTTTAATACTAGTCATTAACTACTAGTCATTTAATACTAGTCATTAAGTAATTAAAGCGGGTTTGGAATTGTAACAGCTGAAATCAATACTATATCAGTATTCTGATATTAACATGCGGGGCTCATTAAGTGAAGGTGGGGGACGCACGTGGCCCCCAGGCCACCAGTTGCCCACCCCTGATATAGTTATACAGTGGTGGAAGAAGTATTAGTCAAAATACACATCTAGCCTGGAATCCAGACTGATTACTGTTCCCTACTGGGTCCTATTTTGACTCGAATTTTAATTAAGGAAAGTCAGTCAAGTTTTACATTGGAAGACACAAAATGCAAGGACTTTTAATTCCTCTAATGAAAACCAATAAAACGGTTACTGCATCAAAAGTAATCAACAATATAACAAAAATCAAACAAGGGGTCAAATTGTAAAATATTACCAAAGTGTGAAAATCTACAAGACCACAAGAACGCGCCGAGGCACTGTGAGCTTGTAGGACTATTTTCACAAAAAGTATCTGTAAGCAAATACAATTTAATGCCTCAACTCCTACGATTTCAGATTGAAAATACTTGACAAAATATTCTATTGTCCATTAAAAAAAATTACTATTTTATGTTTAATACTCCCAGTGGGGTGAAGAGAGAAGCTTTTCCATGAATGCTCGTCTTCATTGATGTTAGTCTATTTTTGGCCAGCACGCCATTTTCAAGGAACTAGCTCATTTAGACCTTTTAAAAAAAAGAGTCTTCTAAATCATGACAGTTTTCTGTGTCGGTGGTTCTCAAACTATTTTATGTTTATGTTTAAGATTAGAGTTAAAAACGCTCTGAAAAAAATTATATTCAAAGATTTGCGCCACATTTTTACGATTAAAAAAAATAGATCTACAAGCTCGTAGCACGGCACTCGGACTATGAGCTTTTAGGTCTTGTGAGGATTGCAACCAACGCCAAGAGACAGACAGGGAACAGGTTTGAGCCCAGAGTTTGGCGCTCCTTTATTTAAACCAAAATAATAGTCACAGGGATTGAAGGGGGAAACCAGAATAATACTAACTCAGGTTCCAGACTTCTAGACTTCTGGGACGTCCTGGTGCACGGGCGCACACGATAGCCGCTCTGGGGCTTTGTATAATAGTCTCTGGTTTACTTGTATTTCCTCCAAGCCATTCACATGCCAGCCTCTTTCCAGCCGAGCCCAACGGGGCCCCGGATATCAGTAATGCTCCTACAGGTGAGAAAATAGGGTCAGTCTGACATATTTGGATTGTATATATATTACTTGTGAGGGAGTGTGTGTTCGCTTACCGCCAGACCCCGCACCAACATGCCCCGGAGAGAGTCAAGAGCGAGTGCGGGGAGAGGAAGGCTTCTTGAACTGTTTGGCTGGGAGCACAGGTGTTGCTCATCTGAAGCCCTCCAGCAGGTAATGGTGGTAGCACCTGCCTCCTATGATGCAGCCCAGCCTGCTGTGCTCAACTCCGTCTCTCTCTCTCTCTCTCTCTCTCTCTCTCTCTCTCTCTCTCTCTCTCGGGAGGTGCTCAGGTGGCACGCGGTCCCTCAGCGAGACACCACAGTCTGCTATTTTCAACAGCTAAAGCATAAAGAAAACACCAACAAGGGTTCCCATCGAGAATGGGCTAAGACGGATGACCGACAATTTTTATTTAAAAAAAATTTAAGAACAGAGTAAACCCGTGTTTATCTTAACGGTCGTAATTGAGACAAACATTCTGTGACTACTAGAAAAGAAAGGAAAAAAAACATCACGGGCAAAGGGTGGATTATTTGTGACCAGATTTGACTGAGAGCCTGCCATCGCACAACCTCCAGCTTTTCACCAGAGGAGAAAAAGCCCTTTTTTATCCAAAATGGGTTAATAGCACAGACAGACTATTCACAAACTGGAGCATGTCTGAAATAATTAAGTGTCAGAGCTGAAAATAAATAAATACAAAAGAAATGCTTAAACATGTAGCTAGGTGTAAAGTTTGAGACCACAGAAGTGAACCTTTCAAGCCTGTTTTCTCAACTCTGCAAGACATTACTCTATAAGCCATATCTCTAAAATTGGTGGGTCAAACTGAACAACCAATATGTCACGAAAATGTTGCCACATTTATTCATTCACTGTGGCAGTAAATGAGGTAATGGGAATGAATGGCCTGTCTTGGTTTAAAGCCCACTCACCACGACAAGGTGCAGGCCGAGAGTGGGGACCCCCCCCCCCCAAACAGAGGGGGGGGGGGGGGGGGAAGCATAATATAATAATATTACAATCAACATGAAACGCATATATGCAGGGCGTCTTGAGTATACAGGGTTTGATGAGGTCTGGCCATATATGCAGCATGTCTTGTGTACAGGGTTTGATGAGGTCTGGCCATATATGCAGGGGCCAGGGCGTCTTGAGTGTACAGGGTTTGATGAGGTCTGGTCATATATGCAGGGCGTCTTGAGTATACTACAGGGTTTGATGAGGTCTGGTCATATATGCAGCACGTCTTGAGTGTACAGGGTTTGATGAGGTCTGGCCATATATGCAGCATGTCTTGTGTACAGGGTTTGATGAGGTCTGGTCATATATGCAGTACGTCTTGAGTGTACAGGGTTGCTTTGGAGAGGGAGGTCTGGAGCTCTCTGGTGGAGCCATTTCCCCCACGACCCGACTATGGAGAAGCTGTTGAAGATGGATGGACGGACCTTTGTGGTGGTATGCGTCAGTCTGATGCCTCGGTACTAGTCTGCTTTTGAGAGGTCTCCAGCTTTAGGCACCGGGATGACGTTAGGTCCAGATCAGTTATTTAAGACCATCGGGGGAATGCCATCCAGCCCAGCACTTTTGCCCTCTCTTACTGTGGATTCCGTTCTGGCCAAACTCACTGGCTAGTCAATGTGCAGGTTCTGGAGGGATGCTGGTATATTTTCCTCATATATCAATCTTCTTTTATGAGCAGTCCAAGTAGCATGACTGTATGGTTCTTCATTAGCAATAGTGGTTAGGAGTCGAGATCTGTAGCAAGTAGTATGTGATCGGTCACTTAATATATATATAGCTTCAACCTATAGGCTAGAGAAAGAGAACAAAACAAAAGAAAAATGCTCATTATTAGCAAGTTGTTGTTCTTGCTTACTGTAAATTGTTCTGGATTAAGGGCATCTGTTAAATGCCTAAATTGCAAATTGTACATCGTTAATAAAATAATAAAAATACACACACCTTGCTGTGTATATATTTAATATTATTTCATCAACAATGTACAATTTAGGCATTTAGCAGATGCCCTTAATCAATATAGTAAAGAAATATAGTTACCTTGCCATGATGGGACTCCAGTGAATGATGGGAAATGAAATGAAATGCGTAGATTGTCTTGAAGAAATGAAATTCGTCAATTGTTTCATTGAATGAAACACACGCACGCACACACACACACACACACACACACACACACGCATACATTAACATCCACACCACCACAACGTCCTGATAGCTATGTAGGGTAATACGGTACGGAGCTGCACTAATTCATATGTTAATTTGGGTCACTAGAAGAGTGACACAAATTCAACGTTTGCCACCTGGAAAGTACTACAAAAGGGGGTTAATCAAAGAGAAACTACAACATGTGGCCAACCTGGCGGGAAGGAAACAACAAGATAGGGAAAACATTTGGCCACCCTGGCGGGAAGGAAACAACCTTGGGAAGGAAACACAAGATATTCAACAGTTGGTACTTTGAAGCGATGTGACGTCGACGACCTGAAAACCTGAAACCTGAAACTAGAGAAGAGAGAAAACTAGGCTGAAAACCGAGGTACGGGAGAACGGGTAGCCGAGCACACTGGACGGGGGTCGCACGAGGGACCGCTGGGTACGACCCGGTTCCTGCACAACCCAGTTCCTGCACGACCCGCCTGCCCATGGCCCGACTATTGATCCCAGATTCAACCCATACCCCGGGGAGCACTACACTATAGCTGACGTAGATCCAGTGTCGTCCAGCTCGTAGATTTAACGTTGTCAACGTCGGGCCCAAATTCAACAGATTACACGTTGGGCCAATTAAAAACAGATTCAACACACATACCACATACCCCACACACACACACACACACACACACAAACCCCCCACACACACACACACAAACCCCCACACACCCTTAGGCCCATCACAATTACTACATAATTATTTGTGATAATGGCAATACTTTTGGGATGATAGTCATAATCGTCATACTCGTCCCCATGTTGGAACGTAGTGGAAGTAGCAGATCTAGGAGCTCAAAACCGTTTTGATCTCGTAGATCTGATACTTTCACTATTCATGTATTTTTATTGTAATTTAAATAATGTATTAATACTTGTGACGGGCCTAATGTACCTCAATGTACCAGCTTGAGCGGATTCCAGACAACATGGCGCGCCCACCATCGTTGACCGGCTGGGGAGACCCTTGAGTCTCGACCCTACCCCCGGTGTTCTCAAGGAGCATTCCGGACATCAAGGGCAGCAGGGCAGCAATTTTCCTTTAAAAATAAAGAAAGAAAAAAAAGGTGTTAAAAACAAGTGTTAGAAATGACTACACCTGTACGTGCCCATGGGCCACCGGCCTACTTGAGAACGATGCAACTAGGGAACCTAATAATACCCGTTGTCAACTTGTCATAGCACCCGTTTTAACGGGTCCCTTTTGTGCCCATACTGTATATGGAGGTCTCTGTATCTGTCTGTGCCTGAACAGTGCAAACTGACTGACAAGTGGACTGGTTAAGTAATCAATTAGCAGGTGTGGGGTTGCCGTGGCAATCAATTGTCTGAGGCACTGAGGCAGAGACTGGGATTTGGGCTCATTAGGTCCACTGGCAGAGCCTGACCAGAGCCTTTTGTGGTGTTTCTGGACAACGGTGTATGCCACCGACTCAAGGTTGGGCACTGCACTCCCTGTGGGGGTGTGGAACGCGTGTGTCAAGTTTGAAGTCGGTGGGGCAAACTGCGGTTGTTCTTGAGTTACATGCATCACAACCGCACGCACACACACACACTTATAGTAGGATTTGGGACCACAATTGGGCATAGCTCCGCCCTAATGAAATAGCTCCGCCCCCTAATTGCTACTCCACTACATCTCAGAGGCAAATATTATGCTTTTACTCCACTTCCATTTATAATTTTTTTAAATCTCTGAAATGACAAATAAAAATAAACGAATAAGACTATTGCTGCGTCTAAAGCAACCAACTATACCAAAAATTATCAAACATTAGCCAAATTGGTAATTGCATCAGAAAGGCAAAGATTTTGAAAATAGCCGATTTACAAGCTCACAACAGCTCGCAGTGCAAGGTATTGCCACTGCAATGCTGTTGCTACAAAAAATACAATCTTTCTAACAGCAATGATGAATACTAAAAGTATAAGCAGTGTTGGAATTCTCATTTCTGAGGACAACTTTAGTTTTATTCAACCAGGTTCATGTTTTAGTTTGTTATTAGAGAAAGCAAAAGATGAGTGTTTATTGTGTTTCTTTATTATTTACTTTGTGATCTAATGCGCGCATTAGATCACACAGATCACACAGATCATTAGAGCTATATGGACCAGAGCTAACATAACACCTGCAAACACTCACCTGTTGAAGAGCTTGGATGATATAAAGGCCTACTTCTGTTTGATCAGCTTCTTGTAGAAGTGTTTCTGTTTAGTTTTCCACCAGCTGGTAAAAACACTGTCGACTCGACTATCAATAACTCCATGACCATGACAATGAAAGTTACATTCCGAGGTGTTTAATATTAAAACAAACGGCTTGTTGTTGTAACAAACACTAGCGGCGTGCCGCGTGTGTGTCAGTGACTCTGTGTGTGGTGGTGGTTTACTGTGAGCAAGAGGTGGCGCGCACCATCTGATTACTTAAATACATGCACGTGCGTTATTATGGATCCCACCGCAGCTCAAGCCAACACCCCCCTGCCCCCGCCCCCCCACGCTCAGAACCCCTACTGCAAAGACGCGCACACGCACGCACACGCACGCACGAGTGTTCCATTCCTCATTACTGAAATTATAGTTGTTTGTTTGTTATCTTACAGCGCAGGTGGATTTTTGAAAATGACTCAAATCATGAAGGCAGCGTGCAATTTACGTGGAATCTTTAACAGACTTTCATAGGCCCTATAGTATGAAAGTCTGTGAAAGAGTATAGGCTGAGGAATCCCACCCTTTTCACATTGTTAAAACCAGTTACAGCGCCACCAACAGGTGGATCTGTTGTTGTTCTTGTTGTAGTAACAGCACACTCAAACAAAAGAGGCTGATGACCCCCTTGGGCTTATGACAAAAAATATGGTGTGTATATATCTGGTGGTGATTGATTGTATGAGCACAAGTTACAACACTTTCTGCGTCAGTATAGTTACCGTTATGCGATCAGACTCAAACACGACGACAACATGCCTTTACTTTGTCACTATAGGTATAGTGCTTGAAATTATCAGAAATCACAGCCGAATGCGACGAAAATAAAAGCCTGGGACTGGGTACCGAGGCTATAGCTGTAACTATAATATAAGTCAAACTGCCACAGCCATGATGGTTCACATGACGCTCGTACTTCACGATGATGAATTTATGACAGTCATGTTTCTGGTTTAGCACATCATAGGGACTAGGGAGTTAGGAAGCCATTAAGCCAACCTTTACCAAAAACATTCTGACTGAACTGAAGAAGCAGAGTAGACGAATTAAGGGGCTTATAAAGAGCAGTTCCAGCCTCCAGGGCTATTAGTCAGCAGTTGTATCCACTCGACTATAAACGTGAAGGCAGCGTCTAGTGAACAGATCTAAGGCTCCGTCTTATGAGCAGATTTAGAACTTCCGGTCTGAGAGCTAGCAGATTTAAGACATCCGGTTGCTTTCAGAATAAAATAAGGTTATTTAATTCGTTAATTAAATAATTTTTACATTACATTATTAGTATTATTATTACATTACAGTTATTGTAAAGACACACATTATGTTTCTGTGTAAAAATAAGTAATTAAATAACATAAAAAAGTTATCTAAATGGATAAATGCTATTCACTGGAGTGCATGGACTTTATAAAGTGGACACTGGACAAAAGACGGCTCCGCGAGGCAACTATCTGGACATACCCACGCGTCCGGGGAGATGTCCTCTACCACCCCACAGTCTCCGCTAAGCGGGAGAGGTGTAAAAATCAGAGCAGCAGAGCTTCTACTGGGGTCAATGCAAAAAAAATTACCGTTTCCGGACCCAGACTGGACACTGGACAAAGAGGCCTCCGCGAGGCAACTATCTGGACATACCCACGCGTCCGGGGAGATGTCCTGTACCACCCCACAGTCTCCGCTAAGCGGGAGAGGTGTAAAATTCAGAGCAGCAGACCTTCTATTGGGGTCAACACTCAAAAAAGTGCCGTTTCCAGACCCAGAATGGACACTGGACAAAGAGGCCTCCGCGAGGCAACTATCTGGACATACCCACGCGTCCGGGGAGATGTCCTCTACCACCCCACAGTCTCCGCTAAGCGGGAGAGGTGTAAAAATCAGAGCAGCAGAGCTTCTACTGGGGTCAATGCAAAAAAAATTACCGTTTCCGGACCCAGACTGGACACTGGACAAAGAGGCCTTCGCGAGGCAACTATCTGGACATACCCACGCGTCCGGGGAGATGTCCTCTACCACCCCACAGTCTCCGCTAAGCGGGAGAGGTGTAAAATTCAGAGCAGCAGACCTTCTATTGGGGTCAACACTCAAAAAAGTGCCGTTTCCAGACCCAGAATGGACACTGGACAAAGAGGCCTCCGCGAGGCAACTATCTGGACATACCCACGCGTCCGGGGAGATGTCCTCTACCACCCCATAGTCTCCGCTAAGCGGGAGACTATGTAAAATTCAGAGCAGCAGACCTTCTATTGGGGTCAACACTCAAAAAAGTGCCGTTTCCAGACCCAGAATGGACACTGGACAAAGAGGCCTCCGCGAGGCAACTATCTGGACATACCCACGCGTCCGGGGAGATGTCCTCTACCACCCCACAGTCTCCGCTAAGCGGGAGAGGTGTAAAAATCAGAGCAGCAGAGCTTCTACTGGGGTCAATGCAAAAAAAAATACCGTTTCCGGACCCAGACTGGACACTGGACAAAGAGGCCTCCGCGAGGCAACTATCTGGACATACCCACGCGTCCGGGGAGATGTCCTCTACCACCCCACAGTCTCCGCTAAGCGGGAGAGGTGTAAAATTCAGAGCAGCAGACCTTCTATTGGGGTCAACACTCAAAAAAGTGCCGTTTCCAGACCCAGAATGGACACTGGACAAAGAGGCCTTTCTACTTTAAGCATGAGGAGGCTGTCAGTGCAGGGAGAGCAGCTGGCATGGAGGTGAAGACATCAATGTTAAGGTTAAATATCAACGTTAAAACGGGACAAATCCACATTAAAAAAGGCCAATTATTTTCGCCGCTGCTCTTCGGACGGCGTCGAACGCATTAAGACACTATAGAGTCTCACTCTTGACATTTTCTGAAATATGGCAGCCCTGATATATACAACGATCAATCGTTGTCACCTCATCTATATCTGGGGCAGGAATGTACAGCACTGTAAAAATAAGCTATTACTGTTAATGGCCCATCTACATAGTGAATGACATTGTTATTCATGCTTACATTAGTGTTCAAACACCAGTAATTAGTATTACTTTGCAATTGCAATTGCATGCAGCCAGCTATGAGCTATGAGTTGGTAATATAGTTGGTGACATTTTGTATATATCACCGTTGCCAAACAAATATGAACGGGACTAGACTAGAAAGCCAAAAACCAAAGAAGCCAATGTGTGTGTGAAAATACATTAGTTGAATACCTTTAAAGCAAGCACCTTTTACCTTAAGTATACTTAGTACACTTTTATAAACTGCTTTTTGGTAAGGGCTTGGATGTTGTTCTAATGGATTCAGTCCTGAACAAGAACTGGTTAATGTATTTGGTCCACTGCAAAAATACTTAGCCTTACAGTATTTTGCAATTCATGGTAGAGGTATGGCTATCACATTTAGATATGAGAGTTATGACAGTTGCCCTCATTTCATAACACAAACTGATACTAGTAGCTGTGGTCTGTACACTTGTTTATTTTCCAAAGCTTTATTTATCAAATCTGTGACTACTAAACTATTAAAGTAGCTTCTCAGTCCACATTAAGACAAATTGTGATGTTTTTGTGTGTGTGTGTGTGTGTGTGTGTGTGTGCATTGCATGCAGAGCCATTTTGAGCATTGACCCCAGTAGAAGCTCTGCTGCTGTGAATTTTACACCTCTCCCGCTTAGCGGAGACTGGGGTGTGGTACAGGACATCTCCCTGAACGCGTGGGTGTGTCCAGATAGTTGCCTCGCGGAGGCCTCTTTGTCCAGTGTCCAGTCTGGGTCCGGAAACGGTAATTTTTTTTGCATTGACACCAGTAGAAGCTCTGCTGCTCTGAATTTTACACCTCTCCCGCTTAGCGGAGACTGTGGGGTGGTAGAGGACATCTCCCCGGACGCGTGGGTATGTCCAGATAGTTGCCTCGCGGAGCCGTCTTTTGTCCAGTGTCCAGTCTGGGTCCGGAAACGGTACATTTTTTTGCATTGACCCCATTAGAAGCTCTGCTGCTGTGAATTTTACACCTCTCCCGCTTAGCGGAGACTGGGGTGTGGTACAGGACATCTCCCTGAACGCGTGGGTGTGTCCAGATAGTTGCCTCGCGGAGGCCTCTTTGTCCAGTGTCCATTCTGGGTCCGGAAACGGTAATTTTTTTTTGCATTGACCCCAGTAGAAGCTCTGCTGCTCTGAATTTTACACCTCTCCCGCTTAGCGGAGACTGTGGGGTGGTAGAGGACATCTCCCCGGACGCGTGGGTATGTCCAGATAGTTGCCTCGCGGAGGCCTCTTTGTCCAGTGTCCATTCTGTGTCTGGAAACGGCACTTTTTTGAGTGTTGACCCCAATAGAAGGTCTGCTGCTCTGAATTTTACACCTCTCCCGCTTAGCGGAGACTGTGGGGTGGTAGAGGACATCTCCCCGGACGCGTGGGTATGTCCAGATAGTTGCCTCGCGGAGGCCTCTTTGTCCAGTGTCCATTCTGTGTCTGGAAACGGCACTTTTTTGAGTGTTGACCCCAATAGAAGGTCTGCTGCTCTGAATTTTACACCTCTCCCGCTTAGCGGAGACTGTGGGGTGGTAGAGGACATCTTCCCGAACGCGTGGGTATGTCCAGATAGTTGCCTCGCGGAGCCGTCTTTTGTCCAGTGTCCATTCTGGGTCCGGAAACGGTACATTTTTTTGCATTGACCCCAGTAGAAGGGCTCCAGCTGTGAATTTTACACCTCTCCCGCTTAGCGGAGACTGGGGTGTGGTAGAGGACATCTCCCCGAACGCGTGGGTATGTCCAGATAGTTGCCTCGCGGAGCCGTCTTTTGTCCAGTGTCCACTTTATAAAGTCCATGCACTCCAGTGATGAGCATTTATGCATTTAGATGACTTTATTATTACTATTATTATTATTTAATTACTTATTTTTACACAGAAACATAATGTGTGTCTTCTAGCATCATATAGCATCATTTAAATGCTTAATTTGTAGTTTTAATGTGCAAATGAAACTTTTTTTTCATACTCTAGAGGGTACTCTTATTTTGAAGAGATCGTCCACCGGAAGTCTTAAATCTGTTCATTACGTGAAGAGGATGCAGCAATGAGCAATCACCTCCTCTGCAGAGGGGCGGGGGGGTGTTTTTTATGTCACCAAAAGGAGCCCTAGTATGCCCCCTTGTGGAGAAATACAAGAATCGTCTACTCTACTCTATAATGTATCAAAAGGACCACACCACACACTGGACTGGAGTATGGTTCTCAATCACAACCAGTGGTCCGAGGACCTGGTCGAGGGGTTCTAGGTGGTCCCCAGCTAAATGATGGACAGTTGGTAACCAAATGGACCATTACATTGTGAAGTTAAATTATACCACCATCAAATGGTGGTATGTGGCTCAAATGCCAAATAAATGATGGACTTTATTATGAAAAACCACTGGACCTGTACAGCACTTTGTAAACCTTGAGTTGTAAAATGTGTTATAAATAGTGGATTGGATTGGAAAGGGCCCCAAATTCTGTTTCCTTCACCTGCTTTCCTGTCATATAATCTTCTGAGGCAAGGTCATTTAGCCAATGTTTTTGTGAAGCAGAGTTTACGGCTTTCCAGTTTTTAGGCAACCACCTGATACTGTCGGTTGAGTGAAAAACTATAAAAGTTACTGCTCCAAAACCTCATGCTTGAGCTAAAGAAATCTGTGGAGGAGAGCACTGGGACTCCAGAATTAACACTGATTTACGTATAACAAATATACAACAATAGCAGATTTAAAAACTGACCATCATACTGACCATGATACGACCAGCATGGTGGTATCATGCTCAGTATCATGCCTCCCTCTAAATAAAAAAAATAAAACATCCATAGCCACTGGACCTAATAGACACCTTCCCCAGACATTTATTGGTGATTCATAATAATGAATGCATATTGATAGGACTTATACATGTACAATAATAATAAAATAAATATGTTGAAAGACATGATGTAGCTCGGGCCTGCTGTTTAAAGTTTGACATTAAGCTGTCCCCGACGTAGTGTGACTCAGTCCTCTGAAGTATGACATCTCCCTCTCGCTCATCAGCTCAAAGTGGAGAGGCTGCTGGCAGAAGTTGCATTCTCCCGACGAATGAGGCCTCAGGTCCATACCAACCTCTGTCCAGGTCTTTACCAGTCGCTCTGTGGAGACGTGGAAGAATATGGATGCAAATGAGGACTCGAACAAGTCTCCTAAGCTTCATTTATATGCTGCAGTATGATGTTGTGGCTTGCTAAGAAGATCAGTTTAGCAGCAGCGTAGCTATTTCCAAAGTAAAGGACTTTTCAGAATAGCTTTTCCAACACTGGGATTATGACACCATGGGTGAAAAATCCATAAATACAAATTACATAAACCTTGCTGCAGCTATAATCTCAATAAAAATAAATTCTCCATACTTGACAATTAATTTTCTCTACTTTGAAGCAGAAGCATACCTAGTTATGCTGCAGTATACTACAATTAATTTCTGGAGTTGGAAAACTAATTTCAAGTAGGCCCTACTTGAGAATCTAATGCTAGCAAAATCAGTGTCATCTATTCAATCTTCTAAAAAATGGTTTGTCAAGTCCTTTTCTTAGTGTATTTTGCACTCAGTTTTCATCTATTTTATCTTCAGATTTTACTTTGCTGTTTTATCTATTCGTGGTTTTTTTCTTTGTCCTGAAAAGCATTTTGTAAGTGTTATTTGGAAACAACACTACACAAATAAACTCATCATTCGTTCATTACTTACCGACAAAGTAGTGCATCATCTGAGGAGTGTGGTGCGGCGTGGGGGCGATACGGAGCAGCTCCTCTCCCTTGGCCACTGTGGGGTAGTTGATGGCTTGGACGTAGATGTTGTGACGGGACATCATGATGTCACAGATCTCTGTGTTCTTCTCTGCGTCGGCCACCTGTCAAAACAGATGCACAGGTGTTTTAATAGCTCTTAATTCACTTGATACCTATTACCTACCATGCACTTTGACTTTGAAAGGATTTAGAAAATACGTATAATCACTTAGTGGAGTCTAGTACTAAGGGTCTCCTACCGGAGACTCTCCATTGGTCATCAAATTATTGGCTTAGGAATGTGACAAAAACTAAAATATATCTCCATGGCATGAATTCAAGGGGATCCCAGGGGTCTGTCCTTGGGGACCAACCCCCCGGATTTACTTTGAGAAAGTGCTATTTATAGATACAGTAGATCGGGAGTCGAACTAGCAAAACACGCTGTCAGGCGGAATTATCAGCCTATAGCTGCCCAGACGGCAACGCCAGCCGTCCAGGCCTAGTAATACTTATTTAATTACAAAGTGACACGCAGACCGGTGCTCTCTTACCCTCACAGGGATGATGTGGGAGGGGCAGTGCACCACCGGCAGCCCCGAGTCCATCAGCATCTGTCGGAGCAGCTTGACGCTGCGCTGGTGCTTCCTGCGCAGGGCGCGGCCCTCCTCGCCCTTCAGGACCCGGACGGACTCTCTGGCCCCGGCCAGCAGCATGGGGGGCAGCGAGGTGGTGAAGATGAAGCCCGCCGCGTAGGAGCGCACCGCGTCCACTAGGCTGGCGGTGCTGGCGATGTAGCCGCCCACGCAGCCAAATGCCTTCCCTGGAGGAGAAGACAAGACAAGTCTGTGTGTTAGGAGAGTGTGTGTGTGTGTGTGTGTGTGTGTGTGTGTGTGTGTGTGTGTGTGTGTGTGTGTCAGCCCTGGACGACTAGGATGTTTAGAACAAGGACGACCCCACAATCATATACATTAAGAATGCATCACACAGGGGCGCCTGATGGAGGGGAAAGGAACTGGTTGGAATAACGTGTTCCTTCCACGCTCTACGTCCAACCAGGGAAACTCCCCCCTGTCAGGTGTAAAGGAGCAACTTGGACAGTCAGGCATGAAGGAAGCATGAGTTCAAGTCCGTTGCTCTCCCCTTGTCCCCCATATATGGGGACTAGGTTGGTGGAGGGTGTGTAGAGTCCAGGATCACATTAGATGATTGACACAGGGGTGAAAAATGGGTTACAAAATCGTGGGATAAAAAAAATATTTTTTAACATTTAACATGAATGATCTTAAAGACTAACTATATCAAACCCTTAACATTCACGTCAGTATTTAATTCCAATCTCCTATTAATTTGGTGTCCATTTTTCATTATTTGAAAAGTTATTATTATCATTTTGAGGGGTTCCCAGCTTTGTGTGTGTGTATGTACCACGGAATGTGATGATTTCATTGGCTGAGCACGGAATGTGATGATGTATAATGATAAGAGCGCCCCTCACACAACAACGGGATATTTACTAGAAATCCAGAAATTACACTTCTGTGACCTAACCCCATGTTTGGGAACGCTCCTAATGAGTGAATCCAACATACCGAGTGTTCCAGAGATGATGTCCATCTTGTGCATGACTCCATCCCTGTCTCCAATCCCTCCTCCACTGGCCCCATACAGACCCACAGCATGCACCTCATCCACAAAGGTGATGGCACCAAACTCATGGGCGAGGTCACACATCTCCTCCAGAGGGCACACAGCTCCTACAAGGCAAGAGCACAGTGTCAACACACGCATTAAAGAAAAACTATTTACACAGAGTGTGCAGCTAGATTACTAGGTAGGTAGCGCATCAAACCAAATTGAAACTGAACCAATTATATTCCCCTGGGGCGGCAGTGGCTCAGGGGGTAGAGTGGCCGCTTGGTAACCGGAAGGTTCCCAGTACGATCCCGGGCTCCCCCAGAGTTAGTGTTAAAGTGTCCTTGAGCAAGACGTTGAACCCCTCCTGGTGAGCAGGTTGCTGCCTTGCATGGTTTCCCCCGCCATCAGTGTACGAATGTGTGTGTGACTGGGTGAATGTAATCTATGTAAAGCGCCATTTACCCCTGGGGAACCCTGGTCAACTATAGTATAGGTTACTGTAAGTTAATAAGTGTATTAGCGCCTTCAGATGTGAGTATTTCACAGGCACAAGTCTGATTAAGTGAGGATTTAAAATGCTAATAGTCATAGATAATGGATAATACTCATGAATTACCTATACGATATGGGAAAGAGACCTACATGTTAATTTCAACAACACGTTTGGGAGACTTACCATCCATTGAATGCACTGTCTCAAAGGCCACAATCTTTGGAGTGGAGGGGTCCGATTTCTCCAGCAGCTCTCGAAGGTGACCAACGTCATTGTGACGGAAGATGAACTTGTTGACTCCGCTGTTTCTTATACCCTGTATCATGGAAGCATGGTTCCCCGCATCAGAGTACACTTCACAACCTGGCAGAGAAAGAAAGACGCATAACACAGACAAAATGTATTTATCCTGAGAGCAATCAGAGAACAGAGCCTTCACAGGTAAATTGTTGAACAATTGAGCAAACACACTATAAATGAATGCTGTCGCTGTCAGACAGAAGCCATACAGTATACATGTATATTTCATCTTTTTATGATTTTCTTTTCATAAATGAATGCCCTATATTTTACTTTGCTGCATGACAGTGTCGTGCAAAAGTAACGTGGTAAAGTCTGTCTGTGGGTTTTATAAATATTTCACCAATGAAAAGTATTAACATGTGACTAAATAACAACTAAATTGGATACATTGCTTCTTTTTTCCATTTCCTGAAAAGTAACAATTTTAGAGATACAAGGTTTCCACCTGGCAGCGACGGTATGCAAATAAAGGTGTGCAACAACAACAAAAAAATATTATTAGCATTCATTATTATTAGTTATTAATAATAAATCTCCTACCTGGAAGCATCTTAGCCAGAGTGAACAATGTGGAATCGTTGGCCACAAAGCAGGAAGTGAAGAGCAGAGCTGCATCTTTGCCGTGCAAGTCTGCGAGCTCATATTCCAGGTCCACGTGGAACTTGCTTGTCCCTGAGATGTTGCGCGTTCCTCCTGCACCAGCCCCGTGCTTTTGTACCGTGTCCCTTGAAGAAGAAAACAAAGTAAAGGATAGAATATTCAGCAGGTGTACACAGTAAGATCCTCCATGTTCACACTGTCCGCCTTTAAACCATGCCATTTTACATTAAAACCTATGAGAAATTACCAAAACATAAAGTACATAGTATTAGTGGCCACGTTTAACCTATTAAAGCTACTTCTACAAATGCCTTCTAAACCAATGAACGCTTTCGTGCCAAGGACCCCCAGAGAGAAGATTTGTGTTCAAATAAAACACTTTCAAGATTTTTCAGATTTTTGCGAGCTTGTACATTTTTGAGAACCACTGTTCTAAATCTCTGTTCTAAATCATGAGTGCTTACAAACATTGAGAATAGTTTAACAGTGTGAGACCCTTATCTCTGAGTTACATTAACACAGGATGTTTTAACAGGGTACACCCCCCCCCCCCCCCCTTTACTGTACATTCTTTTCATTTCTAACCATTTTATAGTACTGTATGTCATTAAATGTTCAGATGAATTGAATACGAAGGACCCCAATGTAAACAAGCCATACTGTGGGCTTTCTTGGGTTTATAGCAGACCTTGTATTGAAACTGTACGAAATTGTACGTTCCTGTGCTTTTTTCTGTCAATAAAGTACTCAATCAATCAAAAGAACACTCACATGATCTTGTCGGTGACTCTGGCGTGACGGCTCATGCCCAGGTAGTCGTTGCTGCACCACACGGACACGTCCCGCTTGGCGTGGAGCGACTGGGAGTAGTCGTCGGCCATGGGGAACGACGCCGCGCGCCTGTTCACCGTTTTGAACACCCTGTACGTGTGGTCCTTCTTCTTGCCGTCGAGCTTCCTCTCAAAGAACCTGTCGTACTGGAAGGCCGCCGCTTCTGCTCCGCAAACACAGGGAGAGACAGACGCTTGCTTTATCCCATTTTAGACCCCGAGTTAAAAACATTCACTTTGAAAGAATATATATTCAAAGATTTGCGCCACATTTTCAAAAATAGCAGACCTACAGGCTCGTAGCGCGCCACTCGGTGGCGCGCTATGAGCATGTAGATCTGCTATTTTTCGATAGCTAAATTATAACATAATGTTTAAAACACCGAAAGGGGTTCCCGCCCCAAAATGGGTTAGTTGCCACGCGTTGTGCAGCGCTGTACACAATTGTGAGTTGTGCATCGTTGTACAACTTTATAATTGTGGGCTCGCTACAGCGAGCACACACTAGTTATTGCCAGCCTATATTTATTCCGCTTCTTTATTCCGCCGCTTTTTTTTGACACACTACTACTTCCACATACTTTATGCTAGAAATTTAGTTCAAACTTCAAACTGTTCAGCTCTTTGAAGTGATTGTGGCTTGCATACAACTTTTTACAAAGTTTTATACTTTTTATACTTTTTAACTTTTATACTTTTTTTTACATCCTTTATAATGAGAGTCGATGGAAGAAAGGTCCCATTTTTCACAGTTAACTTTTTTGAGCTCTTATTACTCCGTCATACTTTCACTTTGAAACTTCATTCAAACTTTATAATGTTCATCTATCTTTGAACTTTCATTGGTGAAAAAGTTGTTTTGAAAAAGTTTATACTTTTTAAAATATTTAACTTTATTTATAGTTTTTGCCTCCCATAGACAATGAATGGGATTTATCTCTAAATCAACCTCACTTTTGCAGCCTCATTACTCTGGCATACTTTGTCGTAGAAACGTGATTTAAACTTTAGAACGCTCACACGACTCTGGACTCTGGACGGTTCAAACCGTATTCGAATACGTTGAACGGTTTTTCCGAAATCGCAGTTCAATCGCAGGCCGTTTCGGCTAATTAGTGCCATCTTAGAGTGCGGGGCCTCTTTGACTAGAGTGTGGAAACTGAAATTCTTTCCTTGAAAATTTACCAAACAAATTGTCGTCCCGGCCAAAGTATTCATTTTACACGCATGTTCTTTGGTCATTTTGTAGCCACACATGTCCTCTTTCACACAATGTGACCACCAAAGCACAGAGACATACAGAATGTGAACTACGGCCTTTTAAGTGACACAAAAACAGTCAATCTGCTCATTGACCTCCATTGTATAATTCTTACGAGGAAATTATCGCGCTGACAATTCTTAACTCGCTCTTATAACCACATTTTCAATCGTACCAACACCACAATCGCACATGGTGTACCTCAATATCTCAGGCCACTCACAGCGAAAAAAATATTTGCATTCGACTTTTACTTTTTGCGATAGAGCAATTTGTTCGGGGCATAGTTTCCCCCCATTCACGGCCATTATAATCTCCCAGTCATAGTACTGGCATAGAACTTGGAAGTCTTTTACGTCCACAGCTGAGACATATAAGGGCTTAATTACAGGGCTGACATTAAAGTTACAAGATCTCAATGAGTTGCTCTGCGATACCTTGTGAGCTTGTAGGTCTGCTATTTGTGCAATTGGCTGGCCTTTACACAGCTCTCGCAAGAGCACGCACACACGCACACACACACCCTGTCTTCCTATTGGCTGGCCTTTACACAGCTCTCGCAAGCGTACAAGTATTTTTTTGAAAAAGAAGTATTTTTTTGAAAAAAAAGTATTTTTTTGAAAAAAATGAAATTTTTTGAAAAAAATGAATTTTTTTGAAAAAAAAGTGTTTTTTTGAAAAAAATGAAATTTTTTGAAAAAAATGCAAACTTAAAAAAAAAAAACTTTAACCTTTTTTTTTTTACTTATGAAAAAAAAATATATATTTTATATATATATATAAAAAACTTGGAATTTTTTTAATAAAGATTATTTTTTTTACATTTAAAGAAAAACTTTTAAAAACACTTCTACAGCTTCCACATACTTTATTCCGCTTTATGCAGTTATTTATGCTTAAACTAGTTTTTCCAAATGTTCATACTTTTTTTTTACTTTTACTTCAGCTTTAATACATTTTCTACTTTTGTTTACAATATGCTACAGTCCCGAAATATTGATTATGGATTTAGACCACCAATGGGAACACTATTACTCCGGTCCCCGAGTTTCAAACTTGACACGGCAATAACTTTATACATTGCAATTTATGCGAGCCCACGCAGTTTCTACAGGAACTGCCTTTCTAGTTATAATTAAAATAGGCCTTTAGTAGTTAATCAGACTAATCTATTTAATTTCTTATAAAACATATTGACATTATTTTCCCGTCAAACCTTTTCATGGTTCTCGTTTGTTCAATTAACTGAAAAATCATTGATTAAATGATTAAATAACCGATAGCTGTGGTCCTACTGGTGTTTTTCAGTCCTACAAACGTACAATGTATCACAGCGCCAGAGGCTTGAGCTGACTGTAGGCTTGGGCTGACTGTTTGGTAAAATAACTGCATCCATCATATCCATGTATTGCTTTTCCAGAGAGGATTTATTGCTCATCATGAATAGCAATGATCTATGGTTAGCATTCTGTCCTCACCATGAGGCAGGTTGTCCAGCAGAGAATGAGACACTTTGGGAGCTGCCGGCTTGAGCAGGTTTTGCTGTGTCCTGATGTTGACCTTGTCTGCTTCGATCAGCTCCATTACAGACGATTCCACCTCTGTTTTCTCTGTTATAAAACAAAGGGGGAAAGGTTGTGGAAATCACTTTCTGCATTTACTCAGGAGTTGGATGCTGTTTGGGGTTATATAACCACATGAAACCTGGCATCCCTATTTCGGGGGGAGACAATTGAGAGGTTTGGCATTGTAGCTTATGTGCTATTTTTGGAGACGAAAGAGATTTCGCATAGAGGGAAAAAAGGAGCATAAAGCCCTATACTATATATTCTATTTTATGACATTAAAGACAAACAGAAAAATTATCAAGAATGTTGTCCGCTGGCAGCTCTCAATATGAACCCCACTGATTGTCCTGTGGTAACGGAGTTGATCAGCGTCGGTCAACTAGTACACTTATAGGCCACTGAAGGCCAGTCAATCTAAGGCTAAGATCAAATTTAAAAAAGGGAGTAACCCAAAAGAAATTGCAAATACAATTGTTCAAGGTTTTTTATGATCCTTAGGGTCATCCAAATAACATATTCAAAATTGATTATTATATAAATTGTAGAATGTAGATCATGGTAAATTCAAGGGTTGAAACGTGTACCATTGAAAACCTATATAAGGCAAAAATTTCAAATTTGAATTATGCTTTAAGTAGCATGTGACATGTCAATTGGTTATTCATGATTCTGAATCTGAACCCATTCCAAGCATTAGTTTTGCACGAAAAACACTCCTTGGGCTAAATTCAGCCATAGCCACTTGCCCAAATGTGAAGACGGCTATGGCTGTTTTTAGAGCAAAAATCGAAAATGACACAGATGCTTTCCCGGTTTTAATGGGTTAAGTGCGTTGCTCAGGGACACATACCAACTACCAGCCAGACAGCCTTGCAACTTTACTCAGCTATGATATACAGTACAATACTAATTAATCTATTAACTAGTCCGGCTATATACACATTGTGGTCCTTTAGTGTAAATGTGTATATACTGAGTTGTGCATTAGATGTGTGCGTGTGGCTTACTTGTGCAGACAGCGTTCTGGTTGTCCTCCTGCAGCTCCTGGCTGCTCACTACACTGCGAGTGTTGCTCTGCATCATCTCAGCAGCCAGAAACGGGCATTTGGAGCCTGGCTTTTGGCCCGCAGTGGGCAAGGGGTGGCCACGGGGCAAATGGGCCGGACATTTTGGATCTATTGAACATGGGCATAAACACAATAGTAAAAATATGTTCACCATAACCAAGTTTGACACTACACTGTAATTACAATATAATCACGTTAACCACTACACTAACCTATTACATCTGACTATCTGTTTTGGGCATGCCAATATAGGTGAACATTTGGTACTAAAGACCCTCCTTTCAACTGACCTTCATCTCTGGACACAGAGGCTGAAGATGAGAGAGCTCTGACCAGAGGTCTGGAGGCCAAGTCCATCATCACAGGGCACTTCTGGGCACATCCCAGCAACGATGACTTCCCAGCCAGCTGCAGGAATGCACTGGGAACCAATGTCAGGAAAGGACACCGGCGAATAACCGTTTCCATTGCTCTGGATCTACAGGAGAAGAAGGGGAGAGTTCATTTAGGATGGGTTGAGAATGATATTTCATGTGCTTGCTTGGAGTGGACTGACAACCTGATGAGCGGATAAACTGTTTATGAGTGCAGAGTCTTTGAAGTAACCTGACGCTGCCAGATGAGGGCGGTATTGCGGAAACATATTCCCCAACACAACACTCATCTGGGATCTCTGACGGAGTTGAGCCCTGAGTCAGATCTGCTTCGTACCGAACCAATCAGCGTGAGCTAAAGGCGGGATGCGGATGTGACGGTATATAGACACGTCGATATGATTGGTTGTGTTTGCACGCCCACACGGTGATAGACAGACGCTCCCATCCAATCATCTACCATGTATCTTGAAAAAAAGGAACAGCCCCGTCATCGAATTTGCTTCCGCGATCCCAGATCCAAATAAGCTGTGAAACAAATTTGTGTAGCAAGCTTTTTGGATCTGGCAGCGTCAGGTTATCTTTGAAGGCCAGTAGTCGACAACTTGTGGAGATATATCATATTGTTTTCATCCAGTAGATATTTCTCATCAAAAACATCTCAGATGCAACCAGTACAGGGTTACACAATGATTGAATGATAGGACAAACCTGGGTGTATGTGCAGTGCAATTTAAATAGTCACGTCTACTGACTCATGTCCCAGACTGAAGTTAAAACAACTCTGATTTGTTTGACAATTCCCCATCGATGTATATTAAAAGAACAATTGTTTCAGGTCCTACATCTGCATATCTGCCATAGATATACTGCCATGATTTATAATTAAAAAAATAAACCAATGGAGGGTTTGTTGTTTTCTCCTGGCTACATTGTGGCAACAGCTGGCTATCACACAACGTTAAATTACAGAATATGAAATGACAAGGAAATTGTTCAAAAATTAAGCTGATCTAAAAGATCAGTTTCGGTTATCCAGTTAATCAAACATAAGTAGGTAAATATCATCAATATAGAATTAGCAACAGAGACAGTTTAACCAAAAACTAAAACTCGATTATGACAGTTAATACAGCTAATTTGTACAAAACACCTGGCTCCCATTGTAAACTGATCTGTTACCTGAACACGCCCCACTCCACTTTGACTGTACAGCAGAACATCACCTGGCGAAACATGACCGAGTAATATACAGAACTAACGTATGGCATGTACAGTATACTGAACTAACATACAGTACTGTACTAGGATACTGAAACCAGAGAGAAATGTTCAAAGCAGCCTCCCCGAGGGAGTGTGTCTGTAGTGTAGTCAGCTGTCCTTGACAAGTGGAAATAGGGAAGGCCACTTGAGGGGCTGTCATGCAACTAAAGAGATGGAAAACAGACCCCACCATACTTCATAAGACAAAGAAGAAGCAAAACCATCTGGTTTCTATTGAAACAGAACAGATACATTAAGGTATAACATCTTTAACCCACCCACACACGCACGCACAGTCGCACACACGCACACACACACACACACACACACACACACACACACACACACACACACACACACACACACACACACACACACACACACACACACACCTATCAAGCTTAAGTACTAATACCGGTAAGTGACTTTCTAAAAACTAGAAACTAAAGAAAATGGCCAAACTGATGACCTCCAGTGACGCCTGGCGGGAGAAAGAGAAAGGTCACAGTCTGTCTAGTCAGCTGAGCTGAGACTCAGCTGACAGCTATAAATGGTACTACTCACACACATGCCGTGCCATCAATGGATCGTCAATATACTACTGCTGGGCTGTATCAAATATCACATTTTTGACCAAATACCTTGATATCAATATTGTGACGGCAACATGTTTTCTAAATGTATTTTTAGATTATTATTGTTTAATAATAGAATAGAAGAGTGAAGATATTACATTATGCAAACTCCCAGATGTTAGATGTTAGATCTATAGTCTCATATCATGATATAATATTTATAATATTGCCCCACCCTGCCAGCCCAGCACTACAATATACTTAAATGTTTTGGACCAATTTTTCATATGCCTACCTCATATAAAGTAAACCCCAAACAGCACTAAAATAAACGTGTTATTAATAATAAATTATTAATAAATGTCATTATGTTCTGTAACTGATGTATTGCTGCTATCCTGGACAGGACTCCTTGAAAAAAAGAAAATCATCTCAGCAGGATTTACCTTGATGAATACAATCTCGAAAGTTAGAAATCAAACAAAACCTTAATTCATTCATCATAATCAAACCCAGTTTTAGATCAGAATTAACACTTTAGGTGAGGCGAGGGATTAACAGAAACATCTTCATGACTTCATAATAAACCCAAAGTCATGATATAGGTTTAGATGGCGGTCTTGTGTGTGTGTGTTAGCAAGCACATAATATCCCTTCTCAGAACACTCAAATAATGTAGTAGCTGACCTGTTTTCCACCAAATTCTTCTGGCCTGTGCCGAGGTATTGATCTTTGAGTCTTCAGTGATGATGTTGATCAGTGAATGAATGACTACATTTCTTCCAGATGGGAGTCAGACAGTCGGTCTGCCGGTGGCTAGCGCTGGGTGTGTCATGACGCAGATGATGACGTAACTGAAGCGTGTTTCACGTTTAGAGCCCATAGCCCAGGGGTGGGGGGGAAGGTCGGCTCGTGCTGTGATTGGATATTTGATTGCCAGGCAACCCCATAGGGCAACCCCCGATATAACTGTGCCCAGCCCATGCGAAATAAAAAACATATACGCTATTATATGGCTCTACAAACATGTGCGGCACAAGCTTGCCACGCCCATAGGAGCCACGCAAGTAGTCTTGTCTCGTGTACAGTACAATGACACATCACTGGCAGTGCCCTACATGGTGCCCTATCATAGGGGGGTTCCCTATATGCGATGAGAGCTTGTTGATTGGCTGTTTTTGGCAAGTTTTCAATTGGAAGCATCATTTATACCCTTACTCTAAGTTTATACCCTACTAAATAACAAAATAAAAACAAAAGGGGACAGTCTCTTATCAAGTTGTAGTGAAGACTTAAAAAAAAAAAATAATATGGACCACATGTATAATGTAGTGGGGGGGGGGTCCCTGCTTCATCTCATCTCTCTCACCTTTGGCTGTCCCTTGGCCTGAAAAAATAGCTTTATTGTCACATCACAGTTTTACAGGTAAAAACTTTTTGTGCATTGTCTGTCAAGGTAGGAAAAATAAAAAAGGTTGGAGTGCTTTAAAGTACAGGTGGTTCTTAGGTATTTACAAACTTTTTCCACAAACCACAAAAGTACAACCAAAAGCTTATTTACAAGCTTTTGCTACAAACTGTGCAACCAAATGTTCTCTTAGCTTCTTCCACAAAAAACTAATTTACATTACCTGCGATAAGCTATACCGGTATAAGGTGGGTGAGCAATGAGCATATAGCAGCCACTGTGTACTGTGCATTGACATCATTCAAGGTGCTATAGGGGGCTTGCTCAGAGGCCTGATCTGATGACATCTGTTGATCTGTTCTGAATCTGATGATTGTACCGATTGTTGTACAGTCCCAGCTTAATACATCAACATTAGCAAGTCCAAAATGTGTCGATAGAGGGTATGCACATGCATAAAGTGAATGGAAAATCGAGTATCAAAGTGAGTGACAAAGTCAGTTTAATGTCGTTTGTTGTTTAATGCAATCAAATACAACTCTTCTGTTTGGATGTATGGACTGTCATGGACTGTAATTAGTCTGTTTCTCAAAAAACTGTGTAAATCAGTAGTTCTCAAACTTTGTGCCACTAAGGACCCCCCAAAATGATATGTAGTTGGCCACAGATCCTCCATCTGGAAATGTTTTGTGCCAGGGAGACAATATTCACGATTTTTCAGAATATATATCTGCTATTTTTGAGAACCACTGTTCAAAATCCTTAAAAGTTTTCAGAAAAGCATATTAGCTATGACACAGAAGTAATAACTTCAAATTATTTTTTATGTTAAAATAGGATTATTGATATTGGGTTAAAAAAATATTAAATAATCTGGAATGGAACTAAACCAAATAACTGACATGTCAGGAACATGAGAAATCATTTAATAGCAAAAACAACCCTAAAACAATAACCACATAAATTATGCATTAAATAAACTTAAAAACAGCAACAACAAAACAGGCAGGCTTAGCACAATAGAATAGAAATGATTCAAATATGTATGGCCACTTTTCAACATTTTTACATACAAATGAATGGGGGAAATAATTCAACAATAGCAACATGACTCCACAAGGTGGCAGCCTTGCACTCAAAGCCAGCCTCCATAACGCAGCTTGTTGGGCAGGTAGACGCTGGTGAGGAAATCAGGGGCTATGGCCGTAAGGGACTGGATCTCAGCCTTGACTTTGTCCTCCTGCATCAGTTCCATCTACAACATGAGCAAACATGCACTATTAGTCTCCAGAGATGCATCAGACAGACGACGCGCACGTGACGGCGTCACACAGCACGCCACGCAGAGCCAGGTGTTTTCTTATCTACAGCAGCTATTTCACAACATGAACTGCTTGCATCTCTGTTTGTATCCTAAATACCAGGGAGCGAAGAGCCTTCACACACACACACACACACACACACACACACACACACACACACACATACACACACACACACACACACACACACACACACACACACACACACACACACACACACACATTCCTCAGTGGTGTGTCACACCTGTAACACATCTGTATGGTTAAAAACTCTCAGGAGACACAGAGAGCTATGGTTTCACAATTTTGCGTGTCACAGCTTCTGGTGCAAGAGGTTCGACTATTAGAAAGAATTACACGCCATCGGAGGGGCTTTTAGAAAACACGCCATTGCAGGGCTTTTCAATGACGCATGCCATCGCAGAGCTTTTCAATGACACATGCCATTGCAGCCAGGCTTTTCAATGATACACGCCATCGTCTCAGGGCTTTTAAAATGACACGCTATGGCAGGGCTTTTCATGCCCAAGGTTGTAGCTCTCCACTGCCCATTTCTCAGTGTGGTCTGAGCAACACAGCGGCATGTCCCACGTTCATCACCTTCCATCATCATGCCAGTTGTTGTCGTCACCATCATGACATTTTTGTTCATGTCCTATAAATAAGGTGCTTCAAAGCTACATCTGATTGGAATACTCTTCCTCTATCCCTTAGATCTATTTCATCCTCGCTTTAGGACTTCCCTACATTCACATCTTGGTTCAACTTGTTTATGATTCTAAACTGACAAGTACCAGTAGTGACATATACACAGATTTATTTATTTGCCCTGGCTTCTTTCCTCTGTTGTTTAACAGCTGATGATGTGGTGGTTGGTGGAAGATGGGGAGCAAGCTATCCGTGCATATATGTATGTATCTGTATATTATCTGTGTATTTCTATGTATCATGTTCAGATTTTATGGGTCCCCCTTGAAATTAAGATGTTGCATCTCCAATGATCCAGAGCCTGTCTACAAAATACAAGTCGCTACAATCTAAGGAATGGGAGGACACTCACACAACCGCAAAGGCACCATACGTCGTTAGTTGAAAGTGGTTAAAAGAGTGTGGACAACAATGAGGAAATTATTATATGACTTTTCTGTTAATTTCATCCAGCTGTTCATACAGATGAAAACAATACAGATGGAAACAATTGAAATGATTATGCAAATTATTGCGAATACTGTACCTCAAAATAATTGCGATCAGGTGATTATGTAATAATTATGACTATGTGACACTATGCCAGTGTGTCTCACCTAGGGCTGGACGATATGATTTCAAATCACCATCAGGATTATTAAAATGTTTTGCTACGATTCAGATTAAAGAGTGATTTAAACAAAGAAATCGAATGAAAATAGCAGATCTACAAGCTCACAATGCGTCATAATGTGACATTTTGGGATAAATACATATACAGACATAGTATAATACAGGATTTAAGTGGTTAAATTAGGGAGGTTCCACCTCGCGTCACTGCCTCACTGCCTTACAGTTTTTGGCCGGGATTATACGATCGTGTTTCAAGCTTCACTGCCAATGTTTTAAGTTACCTTTGAACAAAAAAGCCTTAACAAAAAAGTGGCTTACAAATGTTATACCAACTATAAATGAATGGATTGATTTAATCTGTGGTATATTTATAATGGAAAGAATTACATTCAGCTTTAGAGGCCAGGTCGAAGTCTTCACAGATAACTGGTTTAGATGGATTGCTCATATCTCGACAATGAGACCTGATTTTGTTTAAATTATTTTGCTTAACCTGTAGAAGTATTTTTGATCATCATTAGAAAAGAGAGACAGTTTTTCCCCCTTGTGTGTATTGTATGTATATTGTCTTGTTTTGTATTGTCATTTGTCGTTTCGTTTTCATGTGTGTCTGATTAAAATTCAATAAAAAGTAAATTGAAAAAAAAAAAGTTAGCTTTGAACAGCCACTGCACCGACTGCTGAGCTGCTTGTCATGAAAATCCACTTTAAAGCAATGTAATCGCTTGTCGTAGTGTTGAAAAATATTCCAAAGTGGCGATCACAACAACAGAGTGGACGACGAAGCGCACCACTCCGCTCCACCCCCTCCATTGTAATGAATAGGGACTCAATTTCCCCTTAAAGAACAGGCTTCAAGATGAGCAAGATTAAGCTGGCTATTGGTTCTAAATGTGGGTTTGGATGTATTTTGGGATAATTGCCCACCTCTCTCTGCCAGGCTGGATGGTTGCTGATGTAAGGTCTCTTCAGCAGGCTGCTCAGTTTGCTCTCATCTGCCCGGGTTAGAGGGATCAGGGCCTTCTCAGGAACCCGAAGTCTAAATGATAAATATAAATATTAAAAGTAGAATTCAATTAGATTGAACATATTGCAACACTAAAAATGCACAACTGACTATTATAAAATATTTTAATATCACCTCTAATGAATAATCTATTTCTCATGAACGCTTATGACAATTAGGATTATAATTTTTTTATTTCTTTAAATAATCTTAAAGCATATTATCATATTATCAGTGATCAAAATCTCAGCATTTCTACAAACTCAAATTACGTCATGGTGTGGCACATTGTGAGCTTGTAATCTGCTCTTTTTGAAACAATTGGAAACATTTGGAATTTGGTTTGAATTACATGCCTGTGGGTTTGTCTGTGGGTTTAATACATATTTAAATAATGAAAACTATTAACAAGAGCTTGTGACTATAACTACATCGGATGAATTAGAACACAGGTTATTTCTTTCCATTTCCTGAAGAGTAACAGTTTTGGCCATATTTCGACCCGTCAATATAAATCACTGAGTGATGGCAGCATCGTGTACTTCTGTTGATGGATATTCTTTCATAGCCACTACAATGCAGGACATATCCTCTGTCCTCTGTCCGGACAGGCTTTGCAGAGCTTTGATCATGCATACATACATTCAAGCGGATGCTTAGCAGGAGTAAACGTACACACTAGAATTAAGCTTTGCTTATAATGTAAAAAAGAAAAAAGAAAAATCTAAGCGGGCATATACTTAAAACCCAATATACTCCGGGGAGCTACTTCCTCCTCGAGGAGGGCAACAGCAACAGAAACCAAAACAAACTAAATGTCCCCAGAATATAATCACAATTAGAGACAGGAGGAGGAAGTATAGGAAGTAGCGAGTGGTGAATCCAAACCTCTGGAGGTCAGAGGGGAGGAGACCTAGCCACATGACACTGGGGACGGTCAGACTGCAGGCCTCAAACGACATGGCCTGTGGAAAACCCCGTTCAAATGGAACGCACACACGCACACGCACACGCACACACACACACACACACTCTGAGGAGGCTATATTGCAATCCAATGTACATAAAAAGATTATGCACATGTTCACACTTAACCCAAACAATGACTTGTTTTTTATGAATTACATGAAGGCTTGAATTTATGGAGATTTTTGTTGTTTTTATAGCATTTCTCTTTGACTCTGCCGGTCGTCAAATCATTAGGAATGCGGCAGAGACCCCCAAAATCGATGAATTCAAGGCTCCATGGGGTGAGTAATTGAGGTGGGGGTGAACTATGCCTTTAACACTCCGCTTATGTTGAATAACACAATTATAAATAGAGAGATACTAATATAACGTCACCATTGTTGCCTCATGTAGCGTCACAATGAACCCCTAGCATCACTATTCTGGGGTGAACATTTGGAAAAAAGGAGCAGACCTTGCATACAG
>NC_137866.1:42010246-42030246 GCF_963924005.1 Protomyctophum bolini
TCATGTCATGGACCCCCCAAATCAATAAAAGCCCATCTGAAACTATTCTATGCAAGGGACCCCACAATGCCCACATACATGATTTGTATCGTTAAAATATTCCACATTTTTCACATTTCCTTCCAAGATTTTCTTTAAAATAGCAGATCTACAAGCTCACAACGTGTCGCATGTGAGCTTGTAGATGCATATAGGTCTAAAGTGTTCATGTAACAAAGTCGCTTCATTTGGGCTTGTTTTCATAGCCTAAGTTGCTGATTTCTTTCGCAAAATCTGGCAACACTGGTTCTGCCGTGAGCTGGGACCAGATGGGAGAGATACTGGTCTGGGAGGGGATGGAGCAATTACGCCTGGGAGGAGAGATCACATGGACGGAAACCATCGCCAGACGCACCACCATGACACGCTGGTCAGGTGCTTCATCTGTTGTCTCCATGGATTGAAGCGATGAAATATCTCTGAAACTGAAACGTTTTTCTGCGGAATTATGTAAAATGATGAATGATGTTTCGGTATCGGCGTTCTAAACCCATGTTCGTGCTGTTTCATATACTTCCAACCAGTTAAAGATTGAGACTTTATAACCGTTGTTTTTGTGAAATATTGGGGTTTACGGTTTTACGGAAGATGCTTTGAAACAGGGATTCTATTCTATTCCTAGTTCTATTCAAATACTCCGATAACTCCGATAATCACCAATATGTTCCTTATCAAACCATTACTGCTGCCGAAGTGCAAACCGTGTGAAACTGTGCTGTACAACACCTTCGCTTTATGTTTACTTACATAGACTGAGGTTAGGGTTAGATTAGTCAACAACGCGCCGCCGTCGCTGTAAAAACAGTAGCCGTGATCAACGCACAGAATGCAGCTACTGAGATCTTGGTATGTCAGTAGACGGCTACTGAGACCATTCAATGGTCTGATTAAACGGGATCATGTCCCATTCAGTGCATTGGTAGCATTCCAAGCCTGTGTAATCTTGAAATGACTTTAATGTACATTATTCCAGTAGGACTTGAGCGTACCAGCTAAATGGGTTATGGTTACGCCTGAATCTCACAACGCGATGTACAAGCTCCCGATCAACAAGCTCACGCAATGTGCACTGCAACATCATGCATAATGAGCTTGCAACGTCATACCGTGAGGATCACCATCCACCAGAGCGAATGAGGGGACGTGTAGCGTGTCCCAAAGCTTTCGCACCATCAGCCGGGTGTTTACATCCGGAACGCCTTTACCCTGACACACACGCGCGCACATACACGCACACACACACACACACACACACACACACACACACACACAGAGACACACACACACACGCACGCACAGTCGTTAAACATGAAATGTTGAATGAAAACAGCCATATCATATTTCAAAAACCATCAAAGCAACAGTATGAAATAAGAATATAGACACACTGTGATCATGATGCATGGACCCATTTTGGAGCAGAAGTCATCATCAAGCAATCTTTGGAAGGTGGCGTCCTTCTCCACGATTAACACAAACTTTGCTGATGACACAATATCTGTTTTGGGTCAAGTTGTACTTGAAGCACGACCTTGTACACCCTCCCCTCTCCACACTGAAAAAAGTCCATCATGGCCAAGACACAAGATATTATATTTCTGTTTAAGAAGAGAAACAAAAGTCCTGAGCAAACATAATAAAAGGATACTCCTGATTCCAGCAACATTTGATGAAACTGAAACGGCCTGAAAAAAAGGGGGGAAAAAAGGAAATACATGAAAGAATGCATGAATCATTTGGATCAAATGCTTACATATCTATTTGAAACAAGAACAAAACAAAAAAAACATTATGAATAAACATTGGTGTAGCCTGCTGTGGATTGTGGCCAGACAGACGGAGCACATTATGTAATATATGTCTGGCTCATGCTTAATTTATACTCCGTTGTACGACCGAAAGTAGCAGATTTATACAATCAATACAACACATTGCGTTGTGAGACTCAGACTCGTTGTGAGCTTGTTGGTCTGCTATTTAATTGTAGTGCTGTTGCTTTGGGAAGCAACACTTTAGTGAGTGTTGCCGGACATAAATCCTGTAACATCCTGAAACGTATTGGTTAACGACACATTCTCGTACAGTATCAAACTTGTTTAGTTATACTACAATCGCATGTCAAGTGTATTTGGCTCATACTGATGTAGGAACATACAATGGAGCAGGAATGACAGTCAACCTTGGTACCGTCCTCCTCCAAGTAACACAGATCGCCTGAGATGAATCCACTGGCAGTGGCCAACTGGTGAAGGTTACACATAACGCACACGCACGCACGCACGCACGCACGCACGCACACACACACACACACACACACACACACACACACACACACACACACACACACACACACACACACACACACACACACACACACACACACACACGCACACACACACGCACACACACACACACACACACACACACACACACACACACACACACATTATATACACAAACTTTTGACACTGACTGCCTCTTTGAATCAAGTTTAATTCAATTGCCGTTTGATCACGAGAACCATAAGAGAATTGTTCCACAGGTGTTTCCCTGAGATATGAGGCAGAGAGAATTCTTAAAACACTAAACTCACACTAACACATTACACATGTGTTGGACTTGAACTCATCATAACAAAGCATATCAAAAGACGTTTTGCTACACGGTTTAATACACATGTGAGTGAGTATTAACTCTTTTCGCACACAGTCACACATGCAGCCTTCCACACCACCACCTAGGGCTGGCCATATTGTTTCGATATCATGACACGAGTCCTTTTTCCGGGACAAGCTCAAATTCACTAAAAATAGCAGATATACAATTTCTCAATGCGCAGCAATACGATGCGCTGTGAGCTTGTATATTGGCTATTTGGTATTGAGTGAAAGGAGCGGACCTAGCACAGAGCTCCCCCTTCTCCACTCAGCCAAAATCTATATTCTTATCACAATATATTATTATTTTCACAACATACAATAGCCCTAAAAAAAACCCTTCCATTCTTCTGATCACATGGCATATCCAGTGGTGTAAAGTAACTAAGCACATGTAGGTATTTTACTATTTACCTACTTGAGTATTTCCAATTTTCAAAACTTTTACTTCTACTCCACTACATCTCAGACGCAAATATAGTAATTTTACTCCACTACGATTATTTAATCTTGAGTTACTAGTATACTTTGTAGATCTGGATTATAATTACAAAACATACAATAACCACTTCAGATTTACTGTAGGCCTAAATAGATTTCAGCCTTTTTTATCGAGCTTGTAGATCTGCCATTTTCAAAAGATTTCAATTTTTTTATACATTTCATACATTTGAAAACATTCAGTAGTACTTTCTACTTTTGGTACTCAAGTAGATTTTGATACCAATACTTCTGTTTTACTCAAGTACATTTTGAATTCTGGACTTTTACTTGTAGCAGAGTATTTCTACATTGCAGTATTGATACTTTCACAAACAAAATGTGAGTGGTTTTTCCACCACTGGGCATATCAAAACGTACCACATGGAGATTCCTTCGAGATACCCTGAGCATGCAAGAGATGTCGTCCACGATACGATCCACAGCTCTCTGAGAGACAAACAGCTTTGTGTCACTGTAATAGATGTCCCTGTAGAAACATGGCAAAACTATGACTGTCAAGGGCAACTTTGACAAATGTTACACTGTTTAATATGCTTCAATTATAAACTGACTAAATAAAGTCAATACAAAACCTCTCAGACAATATGGTTTGGCTTAACCACTAATGCCCTATTTAAGCCCTCACAAAATGTTAGACAGCAGAATAGCAGTTCTACAAGCTCCAAAAACTAAATATTTTGAACTTTAAAAAAGATGTTCACCTGGCTATAATGCCAAAATAAAGGTCACTGAGTGCCAAATGTGCAGACTTTGAAAATAGATGAGAAATACCTTTTTGTTGCATACGAGTTGCTCTGGACAAGTTTGTAAATTATTTCCAGAATCTTGATGAAGTGCGCTACAGAAAAACAAATCAATTAAAAAAAAAGCATGACTGTGATCTGGCATATTTATGTCCCAGACTATACTGTGTTTTCTTTATTCTTTTCAAGGAAGCAACTGGATTCCATTTATTTCAGAACAATATAAAAACTCTACTTGCAGAGATACAGTGAGTACGTAATAGCGTTATAGCGAAGTCCTGTACTGATTAATTGGATCCAATCACTGTACTTAATTTATTTTATTTATTTATTTTACAATGTAATCTGGGAAAATGGATTGTTTATAAATGCAAGTGATATAAAGGCTAAGGATGTTTTGACTCTCCAGAACTTTATTTGTTGCCGTTTTTGATATGATCCCATATCTGTATGCACGTGTGAGTACATGTGCAATACATGACTGTTTAAATGACATGTGTTTGCAAGCAGAAGATTAAAACATGGGTGGGACGGAGGAGAATGATTGTTATGTTATGTCAACAATATTCTCATGAGTGATAGTGTCATTCTCCTATGAATAATGGAATTGTATTTACTTTCAGTTGTAATTAAGATGATGTCTGGCAACATGTGATCTGTTGCTATTTTATTGATTTGAAAACATAATAAAGTAGAACTAGTGTGGTTGCACTGACAACCTGGCTGGGAAATGAATTCCGTCTTGAATTCTTCATGAATTTGTTGCTCTTCATGTGGGAAGACATTTGCACACTTATACACTTATACTAGAACGTTCTGTTCTTGATGAATTCTTTCTTGCCATTTATATTACATATTGTGATGTCACTCCTGTTTGATTGGACATTATATTGTCCAATCAGAAAAGGAACAGAAGATGGACTTTTGGTGTTACAGAAAGAGTTACAAAAAAACATCCATTGAACTCAATGAAAAAAAAAGAAAGAGGTTTACTTGAGTGGCAAATCGAGTGGCAAAGTGAGTTTAACGTTGTTTAATGCAGATATGACTTTTCTGTTTGGATGTATGGCCTGTCAAGGCCAGAAAGTACTTTTTTGCCACTCAGTAGGCGTTCCCGCATAACTTCCGGGTATGATGATGATGTCACACGCATACCCTGTGTGTAAAGAATGTTTAACGGAATCAAACATCCATGATAAAGTGGGTTTATCATCTTTATTTAAAAAAATAGTGAAATCCAGTAATAATTCAAAAACATGCATCAAATGGCTGCACGCTTTGTAAAATGGTTAAAAGTAATGTTAAGTAAAACCTTCCGTACATACCAGACCAAAGCTTTGTTCAATGTATACATACAGTACATAACATAACATTTATAAAGCAGTGGTTCTCTTATAAAGTGGGGTCCCAGGACCCTCTGGGTTCCTTGAGGGGGCTCTAAATGGACACTTTACAGGTCTGTAACTTTGAGAGTGTACAAATGGAATCAAATGGACCATTTGTACACTCTCAGAGTTATGGCAGTCCTTGAAATTAAGAAAAAACTTTGAGA
Source organism: Protomyctophum bolini (assembly GCF_963924005.1). Lineage (NCBI taxonomy): Eukaryota > Metazoa > Chordata > Actinopteri > Myctophiformes > Myctophidae > Protomyctophum > Protomyctophum bolini. The sequence goes on from NC_137866.1 coordinate 42,015,742, forward strand.
ACCACATACTGTAAAGGCGATGTGGAATGTGGAAAAGTGTGTGAGTGCTTTTTTTCTTACCAAATCTAGTGGCAGACGTGGGATCGTCGCAGCGAATTGTGGAGCAAATGCTTTCTGTACTCATCAGAAGACCAACATCATTGTCAAAACTGTAAAAGGGAAATCAGAAAAAAAAGAAGAAAAAAAAAGAAGAAAAGATAAATCAATTTACAACTCAAGTGGAAAATAGTGGAGGGGGTGGGGTCCATGAAAGAATTCCACACAGATCATACATGGAACACTCACCCCTGACAGTTTCAGCCCCCCACCTGCTAGCCTTGGAAAAATCCCTAGACCCTGGGGGCTACTACCTGTGAGAGAGCCCCCCCTCCCTCCCCCTCAGCATGTTGTTTCCTCCGGGAAACCTTTGGCTCTCAAACTGTGAGATTCTCACTTTTGAAAGGGCCCGAGCTAGAATGTGCTTTAAGCTGCATGAGGTTTGATCTAAAGTCGACTCGACAGTATGCTTTGTTCTGAGCATGAGGTCCCCACAGCCTAGGCACATTAAAGACCTCAGCAAACCACCAGATTTGTGTGTGTGGTTGGGTGTGTGTGTGCCTGTGTATGTGTGGGTGGCTGGGTGGCTGGGTGTGTTTTTGGGTGTGGGTACGCATGTGTGGACAACACACACACACACACACACACACACACACACACACACACACACACACACACACACACACTGACGCACACACACAAATCTGCAGAACAGCGCATTTCAATTCCTTATCAAAGTGACATCTTTTAAGATAAGCAGGCAGGAATTCAGTCCCTTCAACTTCGATCTCTGGGAGTCAAGGATCAAGATGAAGTTGTTGTTTTTTTAAATCATTTGTTTAGCTCTCAGTTCAAGCACGATGGTATAACGTTGCTGTCGCCGTCGGGTGGAAGCCTGTATGTCCAAAACAGTTCTTTTTCACTTGATTGTGAACTTGTCATGTGCTATTTTCACTACTATTGTGCGACACTCTAGTATGATGGAGTATTACTACATTCATTTACCTAAGAAAAATAGGTAAAAAACATAAACATAAAAAAGTAAAAAATAAATATGGACATAAGAGGTTTCTGCCCAACAGTGACGATAACTTAAGACTGCAAAGAAGCACTGATTTCCTCTGTAAATAAATGAACGATGCAGTAATTTCAACAGCTTGTGTGGCCTGACCTCCCACAGAATTCTATGTGGGCAATTGTTGATATGTTTTTTATACAAGATGAATGCATGTGTTTATCTTGTAAATGTCAGAGAGCTTACATGGCTGCCACACAGACGGTGTCGTAACGTTAATACCAGGGGCACAACAGTTAATTAAAAAATAATCAATTTTAATACAATAATCGAATAATCAAATAGCATAAGCCTGCAACAGTTAACCACTTTAAACCTGGCATCGCTATTTTGGGCGTGTCATTATTGGTGAAAATAAAAAAAAGAAGTACGTGAAAACAGAAGATCTACAAGTCAAGATCTATCAAGAATAAAGATGTGATGCGTTGTGAGCTTGAGATCTGCTATTCTAGCTATTACCTCACATTGGCCCAAATGGACCTGTTGGGCACCTTGAGGACCGGAGCTTCCCCTTTAGACAGACTGGTCACAAGTCCCTGGATGACTCCTTCAATCTGCCTCAGGACCTCCTGGCTGTGGGGTTCATGACAATACAATAGCTCTGGTCCATAGCTCAACTATCACTATCAACTTAGCACAACTGAACTGAAAGTAGTGTAGTCTATAGCTGTAGTGTGGTCATTTTACACATTTGGCTGAAACCTGACAGAAGAGATACAGTAAATATGGGCCTATTTGTATTTGACCGCAGACCCCCATCTGAAATATTTTGTGACAGGACCCTCCAAAATTGTCCATATTAATTTTGTTCAACTACAAGCTCTATTTTATTTTCAAATAGTCGATGTAGCTAAGGCCCAAACCACAGTACCACTGTACCACACACACCATGAGGGTCTCATTGGGACAAAACGTTTTTTAAGGTAAACCCATATATACTCTAAGTAAGGGAAAACCACACCAATACAACTTCTTGCAACTCAATGAGTTGCATTGGTGTGGTCACTGGTTGGTTTGTCCCAATGCGACCCTTTGGTGTGGTTTGGGCTATGGGCGCGTTCGGAAATATATAGCACACTGCATGCACACTGTGCTGTGCAATGCAAACTAATAGGCGAGTGCGCTCCGGTGGGGTAAAATTGCTGTCAGTAAGGCGTCAGTTAGCTGCTAGCTTCCTTTGTGTCCTTTTTAACTTTTAGTTAGCTGGTGTAAGCTCACCTGTCTGTTTCCTCGCCGACAACATGGTCAGTGCGTTCTTTAGATAACAATTCTACTCGTAGTCTGTCAATTTCAGCAAACTGTTCCATCATTGAGTAGCCACGCGTGAAGAGCCTAGAAGGCTCTTACGTTATGACGTATCCAGAAAGAAAGGCAGTGAGTGAGGTGAGAGAGAGAGAGAGAGAGAGAGAGAGAGAGAGAGTGTGTAGGCTACTGTGTGTGTGTGTGTGTGTGTGTGTGTGTGTGTGAGTGTGTGTGCGTGTGCGTGTGCGTGTGCGTGCGTGCTATTTGTGTTATTTTTTGCAATATTTGACATTTTGTGGGCCATGATGTCCCGCCATAGCTTAATTAAAGGACCACTTCACCACTTTTTAACCTATCTTCATATAATTGGTCCTCACTAAAATGCATGATAAAATACCCCAAAAAAATCCTACTCAGTCTGTGTCTCAGGAGGGCTGTGGGCAGTTCAGAAACCCGTCCACCAGTGACATGATCGTTAGGCAGATCTTTAATTTTAAACAAGATTCTTTTAATTATTATAATTTAGATTGTTATTATCGTGAGAATGATGGCTTCCATTTTCGCATTGCAACCATGGCACTGGTGGACGAGTTTCTGAACTGCCCACAGCCGTCCCAAGACACAGACCGAGTAGAAATGAACACACACGCGCGCGCACACACACGCACACACACACACACACACACACACACACACACACACACACACACACACACACACACACACAGACACACATTCACACACACACACACACACAAACACACACATGCACAAATGCACGGACACACACACGCTGTAACACGCACACACACTCCCTCTTTAGTTCTCATTTGGGAGCATTAGTGGGCTTATAATATTGGAATCATGATGTCACTACAGAGAAACCAGCTTAGATCCCAGAATATTAGGTCATTCACCATCATTGGGAGTCCCCCACCCCACCTTGTTAAGATGTGCTGGCAGGCAGGCATGCTGTGTGTGTTTGTGGAGCGCAGTGTGCTGAAGGCCTGTTTGGAACGTGTGGGAGCAAAGATCTAAAGAGAGGAGGTCTGTGCCCCTGACCTGACCCTGAATAGCTCCTAACGGGCAGCTTGTCTCCTGAGTGGCTTTGACAAGCTGCTTCCTTGGTAATGTCTCTTAATTGTTAAGTAATTGCTATCTCTCAGTGACGTGGGATGACCTTTCAGCTATACTTGACCAGAAAGAAAATAAGAAAAAGGATGGCCACAAAACTTGGGGCCCCTGGAAGACAGTGCAGGGAAGAATAACTAAGTACATTAATCAAGTACTGTACTTTGATGTACTTTTATTTACCCCAGTGTTTCCATTTCATGATACTTCATGAATACTTCTACTACACTACATCTCAGAATCAAGTTTTGTACTTTTTACATTTATTTGACAGCTCTTTACGGTAGGCCTATAGTTAGGCCTACTAGTTACTTTGCAGATTTAGAATGCAGAAAATTATTAGGCCTATAGTTAGGCCTACTAGTTACTTTGCAGATTTAGAATGCAGCAAATTATTAATCTAAAATCTGATCTACAAGCTCATAACCCGATAAAATAGGGCTTAATTAGTTTATGATCAATATAATTACAGTCCAACATTATAAATAAGATTTTGAATGCAGGACATTTTACTTGTATAACAAAGTATGTTTAAACTGTGGTATTGTTACTTTTACTTAAATACTTCCAGCACCATATCCATCGGCTCATAACTTAGATCTGCTGTATAACTTGGAATATCTTGAAACATTTTAACAACACAAATCTTGTATTTTCTTGGCATAACATATGCCGCACAAAACAAAAAATGCACCCGCAACTACCAATAAGTACTAGTGACTTTACAGAAACACAAACACAAACTCGCTTATAATATAAGCAGAGCTGGCAACGCTGACTTCTTCCACCACTGCTTCCATCCCTGAAAGGCGGAGGAGACCCCTGGCGTTTTCCCCGGGCTGGGAGAGAGTTCTGTGAAGTGTGAGGCTCTGAGCTGAGGAGACAGAGTGCAACGAGTCATGTGCTGGTCTCGGGACGAGCGTTTGTGCCGGGCAGAAGAGGGGGGGGGGGGGCACAAGGTGGTGGTGGGAGGGGTCAGTGCGGGCTGGGGGGGGGGGGGGGGGGGGGACTGCCGGGTCAGAGGAAAGAGAGTGGAGGTGCAGGTGAGGGGGATTAGCTGTGGCTAGAGGCCCAAAGAAACTAAATACAGATCTGTCAACCTAATCCTCACAAATAGAAAACAGAGCCACCCAGACCCCCTCCCGCCCACCACCCCACCCCCCCCCCCCACCCCCTTAACAATCCACCAGCCACAAAACACACACACACACACACACACACACACACACACACACACACACACACACACACACACACACACACACACACACGCATATCTTCCTAACGCAGGCTCTCCTGTTCCTCTGTTTCTCATCAGCGTTTAGCCCAGGCCAGTCCCCCCACCCTCCCACCACCCCCGGCCAGCGGTGGCGGTGGCAGCCCACTCCTCTGGGCCAGCATGCCGGTGACTGATCACCCAGGGCTCTACCCCAGATTGACAGCTGAGTACAGGCTCACAGAGTGACGAGAAAAAGGCCTCTCTCTCTCGCGCGCCACAGAGACAAGGATCTAAATGAGGAACTCAGAGGCCGGGCATTTTTTATCAAGCCCTCACACCTCGGTAATGGACACTGATAAAGTGCACGGCCCCAGCCCCGTCGAGCGGGCACAGAGTCAGGCCTGCATGCCTTCTGCTGATGACACACAAGTGACAGGGTAAGTGAGTGATAACATCCTGCTAGTGGATAAGCCTTACTCAGCTGGGCATTAAGTAAACGCTATCTGGCTGTCAACGGCCCCAAACATAACTGATTTGGGGTCTGGCCTGGTAGGACCGCTGAGAGCCATGAATCAGATCCAACCCACGCCGGTGTTCCATGAGCGCCATATCCTGCTGCAGACAGACAGACAGGAGAAAGAGGAGACAGGGGAAAGTAGTCAGTGAGTGACAGAAAGGAGTAATGCAGGTGCATGGTTTCAAATGTCTTCATCGCCCAAGAAGCTCAGAAGGAAGCGTGTGCCGGACGTGGACGCACAAGTTTTCGTCACGCGATGCGAGTCGATTCTTTGGTCTTGTTAATGTCGAGCTCAGTGTCTCAGAACGTGAGTATATAGGCCTATAGGATGGTTACAGAGAGTGGGATCTTCAAAAGGAACAGGGCTGCCGCCCCCTCTCTGCTGCCTGTCTCACAGCTGTGTCTCATATGTTCATATATGGGGCCCTGGAAGTGTCAGACACCAGAAGGGGAACATTTGCAATTGCTCAGCCCCACCTGGGCAGGCTGTTTTAACAGGCCGCTGGGCTCTATGGTGCGCACAGTGGGGGCCATGCCCAAAATGTAGACGAGAGCGGATGGAGCAGTCAGACGCGGCGGTGGGGGGTGTTTGGGAGGAGAGGAAAAAATGCCCCCTCCCCTGTTCCTGCACCCCGAACCTGCACTGCTTCATTTGAGGGTCAGTTTACCTTGAAAAGAAGGTTTTTTCTGTACCCTCTCGACGGGTTTCCTCGGGCGGACACCTCCGGCTCCTACATCTCAAACTTCGTCCCCCCCATGTCCATGAGAATTCAAAAGGACTGCCTCCTGTCAGTTACCGTGGCAACATGCAACATAAATATTAACCTGACTTCTGAACCCATCCTTTGATCTGGTCAAAAAATAAATAATAATAATAATACAAAATAAGAAATAAAGGGGAGAAAAATGGAAAGAGTCCTATAACCTTCTACAGAAAAGAGTTCATGAAACCAAATGGGCGGGCCCATTTTGTTCCATTTGCATGCAAATGGTGAAATGAACACTTGGTGATTTTACCGTGTTAACACGCGGACAAAGGGACAGTGAGAGAAAGTCTTCCACGGGGAGTGTCAGTGTGTTTGTGGTGAGTGTGAGAGAGCTTCACTCCACTGCTGTGTGGTCTTCCACAGTGTCATGCTCTAACCTGCAGGAGCAGGGAGGTGTGTATTTGTGCAGGCGGGCCAAGACCAAAGCGGGAGGCGTGTGTTTCTGTGTGTGTGTGTGTGTGTGTGTGTGTGTGTGTGTGTGTGTGTGTGTGTGTGTGTGTGTGTGTGTGTGTGTGTGTGTGTGTGTGCGCGCGCACACGTGCGCATGTGTGTCTATGAGTGCGAGCACGCGCCCGCGTGCACCGAGTGCTGCAGGGCAGGAGGTGAGTTTTAACCATGCGGGGATTAAAGAGAAATACCTGACATAATGGAGAAAATGGAGCCAAAGGGAGGAACAATAGACCGTGCACGCATCTGTATTGATGCTTAAGTCTTGTTTCGGTCAGTGTAAAGATGTTGTTTGGGATCCTGTGTCTGTGTAAACCCAGCGGGGTGAATCATCGGTTCATGAGCGCGGACCTGCAGCTTTACGGCTTTGTTGTCCAGAGAGCGTTTAATAGTAATAGACTTGCCAGTGCATTAGTCACTCCTTCTGTATTTTATTCTTCCACTCTATCAGACCCTCACAGATGTGTTAGCGCTCTTTGTGTACGTGTGTGTGTGTGTGTGTGTGTGTGTGTGTGTGTGTGTGTGTGTGTGTGTGTGTGTGTGTGTGTGTGTGTGTGTGTGTGTGTGTGTGTGTGTGTGTGTGTGTGTAGGAGTGGACGAAGAAAGAAAGAAAGAGAGATGGAGAGAGAGAGAGAGAGAGAGAGAGAGAGGAGAAACGCACAGAGCCAGAGAGGAAGAACAAGAGACGTAGTAGTGAACGACAGAGGGTTCAAACACTGTTTGTTCTGCTTTACTTCCCCTGGTCAAAGGCCCCTCAGTGCAGCTGGCCCAGGCCTGGCCCCGGTCTGTGCCCACTGTTTACTGTGACTGTCACCGGGGCCATGGAGGTCCAAACAAAGGGGGGTCTGTTCCTATTGTCCAGGCCCAAAGTGTCAGCCCCTCTCTGGGCACTGACTGAGGCCAGGCCTGGGGGTTGCTGGAGAAAAGGGACAGGAGCTCAGCCCTCCCATGCCCCACAGCAAGAGGGAGCGAGGGAGGGAGGGAGAGAGAGACAGAGAGAGAGAGAGGGAGAGATAGATGTATAGTTACTATATAACTGAAACCAAGTCTCTTTCATGTCCTCTGTCGGAAACTGCTGTAATGTAAACACCTGCGGCTATTAGCTGATTCTATCTGAGCGACCGGATAGCAATGTTTATATGTAACAGGCTACTGCTGAAAGGCCATTTAAAAAGCAATAGAGTGTCTCTGGCAGATGATAATGAAAAAAAAAGAGTAGGAGCAGGCTGCATATAGGCATTCTGGCAAACTATATTGAATTGTCATCGGAGGAAAAAAAGGGGGTGCGGAAGTCCTTTGAAGATGAGACCAGACACTTTAAAGTGGACATGGAGGTGAGATTCATCTGGAAGACCCCGAGACACGCCCCCCAACCCCCACCATCCTCTGCTTGCAATTATAGCTCGGAATCTGGCTGCCTCTCTTGCTGTGTGCCATTGAAGTCTTAATTTTATTGTCATAAAATTACCTGGCAAGCTGCAGTCTTAAAACATCTCTCCACTACAAAGCCATTAAAACCAGTCTCTATATATGTAACCCCCCCACTGCCCTTTCCACAGCAAAAAAGGAGGGTGGTGGTGGTGGGGTGGGGGGGATGAGCTCTCACCACATAAAGTGGCCATTAACGGTGGAGAAGGCCATCTGAAATCCCTCCGCCTGCATATGGGCGAGAGGCGAGCAGAGAGCATGCGAGGGTCAGGAGCGTCCCATTAAAGTGTGGTGTTTAAGAGGTGCTGGGGCCAGAGGGGCAGACAGACCGATGCAGCCAGGGAGGAGGCAGCTGCCAAACATCTGCACGTACCCCTCTCTCTCTCTCTCTCTGCATGTCATGTGCGCTGCATGCTTTTGTGTCATAGACTTCCTGCTCCAACACTTGGGGACACGGCGGCTGAAAGGGCTTTCCAGAATGCATTGCACAGGCACTGTATATCAATCGTCTATGACATGATGGCCCTTAATTCCTCCTGCCTATAATTTAGAACCGACTTGAACCCCTTTAAACCCAAACCAGCCATGGTCCACCAGGCTGCTCTTTTTCCTTCTACACCAAAGCTCTTTGCCGAAAATAGTAAGTAAATTGACTCTATGATAATGAGAGCCAACCCAGGGCAAAGCCAGGAGGGGAAAGAAGCGCACCACCTACGTAGACACACTGCGGCGCGACACTACAGTTTAGCTAGCAACACTAGAGCTCAAGAACCTGATGTTAGATGTAGGGAAGTGTGGAGGGCAGTGATCCATGGAGTCCCCGAGTTGGTGTTGGCTAGACCTCACTATCACAGTAACTAACTAACTAACTAACTAACTAACTAACAGAGGATCCCTGTTGAGGACCTGTTGAGGATGTTGCCTTGCGAGGAGTTGTGAGCTTGTAGATCTGCTATTCTCAGTGAACCTTTGACCCCAGCATATATAGGGATGCTATAGGTTCATCTGGTTAAATCTTCCTCCACCCGTGTGTGCCAAGATAATCAGCAAGTGCACCTGCAGATCACAGGGAAACTATTATACTGACAACATTGCGTGTTACATGTTTCAACCTCTCTCCCACACACAGTATTCTAGTATTCAGCCGCACAGCCAAATAATTGCCCTATGATTTACCTCCTTAAAGGCAAATAATTACCCCATGATACGAGCAGTCTGTTATTTTCCATAAGCACACTAACACTGAAATGTCTATTGTCACTGTCTGCATGTCTGTCATTACTGAGTCCACAGTACACAATCCATCCATATAGACAGACAGACAGGCAGTGCACCTGGGAACAGGAGGGGCTTGCATGAATATATAGCTCACTTTAACAGGAGAGGAAATATATTACAAATGTCAACTTGTCATCATAACCTGGTTATTTGCACATGTATCCACCTCAAGCCATTTCACCCCCTCCTCCTCCCTCTCTCTCTCTCTCTCTCTCTCTCTCTCTTTCTCTCTCTCTCTCTCTCGCTCTCTCTCTCTCTCTCTCTCTCTCTCTCTCTCTCTCTCTCTCTCTGCCGCTCCACCCAGCACATAGCGCCTCCTCGTTGCGTCCTGCTCTCAGCCGAACGACACACGTCTCATCGCAAGCTGAGCTCCCGTCTCCCCCGACCGACAGCAGTAGCAGACAGAGTGCATAAAAGGCTATTGGTTGCTGCTGGTTTTGGAGTGTCGTAGATGTGAACGCAGGTCCGTGATCAGAGTTCGGGCTCTGATATCAATTAAAAGGAGGGCTGAAAGTTGACTTGATGTTCCATTCGGGAACGCTTCCCTCAACATGAGGGTCCGTCTTTGATTTGGATATTGAACATACCTGTCGCGAAGTTCAATATCCATCTGGGAGTTTCGGGAAGAGAGAACTTGCGAGGGGCGCAATTACGCACGGACGGCATTTGCAAATGGATAGGCGCGCTCCAGCGTTGTTCCTCCTGTGGGGGTACTACTGCGTCCTGGCGGATAGCGTCTTTGCCAACTTCACCCTGGACAACGAGGTCCACTCGAGCTTCATCCACCGTCGGCTAAAGAGCCAGGAGCGCAGGGAGATGCAGCGCGAGATCCTCTCTATCCTCGGCCTGCCGCACCGGCCGCGACCCCACCTCCACGGGAAGCACAACGCGGCCCCCATGTTCATGTTGGACCTGTACAATGCCATGTCCACGGAGGGGGACGAGGACAGATATTCCTACCCCTACAAGCCCGTCTTTACCACCCAGGGCCCCCCGATAGCCAGTCTGCAAGACAACAACTTCTTGAATGATGCGGACATGGTCATGAGCTTCGTTAATTTAGGTAGGATTTGATCTTTTTTATCATAATCATATCAAGTGCACAATGTTTCATTGAATTTGTATTTGTAGCTAGTTACTGTGGCTATTCAAATAAGGCCCAAGTTTCAGTTATTATTGTCGTATCTGGAATCAATAATTCATATGTGTGAACCAATTTACACGACATTATTATTGACAATATAATCATACATCCAATATAGTTAAAATTATCAGTGCAAGGGCTATGATATGGGTTTCTAAGTCGCCTCTAAACTAAAGCATGGAGGAATTTGTGTGATGGCTGGCATGCTATTTTGAAACTGTTTCACCTGTTGAGCAGGCCATGTATTATCTATAATAGAGTACCTCTGCACCATGTGTGTGTACACAGAAGGACAATCACCATGTTTACTGGGTATTAGCTGTTATCTAGCTAATGCCTATAGGAGTGGCACATTCCCGTGTGTCGCTGCTGTCTCTCAAACAGGTGTGAAACATGCAATAATTCAGGCGCGGGGCAGTGCGTGTGTGTGTGTGTCAGGTGTTATCTAGGCTACAGGGGTCATTCAACAGCAGAGTGGGTTCAAAGTGCACTGGTCCTCCCTCATGCACACTGACAAATTGACAATACACAATCATGGCAATCAATGAAGGTCAAAATTGAGTTTGGTCATGCAGGCCCTGTCTTTTTATAACTATAATGTTCTTGTATAAGGCCTACACTACATTCTTTCCAACTCAGCAGTTTCGATCAGTTTCAAGTGTTGGCTGTTGAAATGGTATGCCGTTTGTTTCAACACCACTTACCTTATCTAATCGGTTTGTTTTATTGAAATCCCACAGTCTTGCCTCTTGGTCTATTTTATTGCAGTCAGCACCTTGCCGGGTGGCAGAGCAAATAATCACAACATTAACAGGCAGTGTCAGATTTATGGAAAGATAAACACATTATCATGATTCAGTTTGCTCAACAAATTATGCAGTCACTGCAATTGCCCATGCACGTCGTGGTCCAGTGGAGTTGTGATTTATTGTTTCATTTGATAAACCTTTCCCATGATTTGGCACACGCACGGTTTTCAGACACTCTAGCCTCGGGCCAGACGGAATCAATCCACAAGTCAGTTTAACTATGAACAAACAAAGCAGAGGCTTCCGTAGAGAGCTGCGAAGATCGTTTTAATCCTGGAAAGATCATTGTTGAACTGCATTGGCAAGAGAAAGGGAGGTGACACTGGTTCCTCCGTTGCACTGTGTAATTACTGTGGGAGCTGCTGCATTGTGACTATTTTTGACAGGCTGTGACACAGAAGGATCTGACCACAGCGGCTTGCAAAGTCAAGGGCCTCTTCACTCAGACCAAGGCTGTAGTGAGCTGGCAAGGAAGGAGGGAGCGTGCAATGGGGAACAGTAATACAATATAGTCAGCTTGGACTTCTGACAGTCTCCTTCTAAGTAGCTATTCTATCAAAGCAAAGGTGGCTCACATCAGCTCGGGATGAAAGGATCAAAAACAAGTAATTGTTTCTTGTATCATTTAACCACTTAAACCTTTTTCACCAGGGGCTCTATATAGGTCTGCTACTTTTTCCTTCACCCGCAAAAGTCTTTCCAAAATATGTTGTGACTTGTGAGCTTATAGATCTGATATTTTCACAGAATGTTCGTCCCAGCTTAGGGACACTTGGTTTCAAGTGGTTAAAGCTGCTCAGTGACACAGCATGGCGCCTGTGTGTTGAACAAAGGCTTTAATAAAAGTCAGGTTGGAATTCTTGTCAAGAATCACTTTCACGCATCCTTTTGAGCTCAAACCCGTAGGATAATTTTATTACCGAGTTCCACAGAGGCCATTTTCCCTTCGCCCCAGGTCGAGTTCCACTCGTGGCATGCCATATCCCTGTTACCGTATATATCAAATTATCCGTGTCACTCATTTGGATATAAAGTGGCCGCTTGTCTTAACTATGTCAATGCCATCTGCCGCGTGTTGTGTCTGTCAATAGGCTTCATTGTTATGGTTCTTCCTGGGTCTCATGTGATACCATCAGAGCCCGGCTAGATTCAGTACAGCAGATAGCATGCCGATTCATTACCCTTCACACGAAAGAGGGAGAGACAGTGAGGGAGAGAGAGATATGGGACAGAATGACTAGTACTACATTGACTATAAGGCCCACACGTACATTCCATTCATTTAGCTTGTGTTCACAAACACCATGCAAAGGTGCATCTGTCAGACGTAGTGGTGTGGGAAGTGACTGGTCTGCTTTTATGGGCTGGTTTGGATTTTAGTCTTAAAACTAAATATTATGACAAGGGAGTATCTGATTTCACTCATACAGTTTTCATAGTACTAGAGAGAGGTCAAGAGGAGAGAGGAGAGGAGAGCTAGGACAGGAGAGGAGTGGTGACACAAAAGGGCTGAGTGCATACAGTATTTATGGCATATGACCTTTATTCATGAAATAACTCACAGTACAGTTACAGTACAATAACAGTACAATAAGTGTACTGGAGGACATCTGTTCCAGTGAATCCTTATCACCACTCTGTGAATTACCATATCATCCTGCAATGTTTTATACCCTTCTGTTCAATTGAGGTCAACCTCATTATTCTCAATGATCAACTTTCTAATGATAAACTGACACTGTTTCCTCTTTGCTTAAACAACAACAATGTATGCACTTCCGATCCACTTCAGTGTTTTTAACAATGTTGTACCATTACAAATTGGTATAAGCTAACTAAAATCCTTCTATTAAACATGATTGATTGCCACTCTTGGGAGCGGATATACAGTATGCTGTCAGTGTGTGTGTGTGTGTGTGTGTGTGTGTGTGTGTGTGTGTGTGTGTGTGTGTGTGTGTGTACTGCCGAGGCCAGTGTAGCTGGCCAGGGTGGGACAGGCCCCAGGGCCCGGGACGTCCTCTCTCTCTGAGTCACCTCAGTTTAAAAGCCCAGCTGTGTAAATGGCTTACAGCATACATTTAGAATGTGCATGGCTACACGCAACACGGGTCACCCCAACGCTGGGTGTGCTCGCGCGACACGCAAAGATAACATGCCAACAGCTTGAGACAACACATCCTCCATCTCTGCATCCCACAGTGGCACTTTGCGTCTGTCAAAGCGCCATGATGAGCAATGATGTTTTCTTTTTGTTACTGTTTGTTGCTGAAGTGATTAATCTAGGACCCTAAATGACTAGAAAATAAAAATCCTCATCCCTCTCTCTCTCTCACACACACACAGTCACACACACACACGTACGCACGCACACACACATGCACGCGCTGGCACGCAAGCTCACAACTGCGTATTCGATAATTGTATAATATGGTCCCAGGCATCCCTAGTGGCATTAGCTGTTAGCCGCAATGAATTAAAGCATTTCCCCTCAACAAACCACAGCTTCCAGGGCTTCGGTTATGCTTGGCTTCTATTGGCCTCTGCCTAGTTCCACCACACTTTAACGTCGACTCACGCAAGCACGCACGCACTCACACATAAACAAACACACACACTCGTTGCAACCAGTACGCCCGGAGGGCAGGCAGGGTGACTTAGATGTCTGCTATTTGCATCCTGCACGGCAGATTAACAGTAGCGACACTGTCACCAGTGTGTGTAGGAGGTTTACAGCCTGTTTATCCCAGGTGTAAGTCCTTACTGTAAAATGTTATCATCAAATGTGTTAGTCACTGCTTCCTCCTTTCCCCTGTTCTCATGCAACCCTGCATGGATTAAACTATAGCCTAAGGTAATTGTGAGGAAATGAGTGTTCCTTTTGTGTGTGTGTTTGTGTGTGCGTGCGTGCACGATTGTGCATATTGTGTGTGACATGTGTTTGAGAGATGAAGCGAGAGAGAGACAGCATGCTCGTGCATGTGTGTGTGTGTCGTCTGTGTGTGTGTGTGTGTGTGTGTGTGTGTGTGTGTGTGTGCGTGTGTGTGTGTGTGTGTGTGTGTGTGTGTGTGTGTGTGTGTGTGTGTGTGTGTGTGTGTGTGTGTGTGTGTGTGCGATTGTGCGTGCTTGTATAATATGTATGCATAAACATTATGAAACTGTGCTCGTTCATCCTGTGGCATATTCAGTAAGTTGAAACCTAACCCCAGGTCGATGGGTCCCTGGGTGTGTGTGTGTGTGTGTGTGTGTGTGTGTGTGTGTGTGAGGTTGATGGGTCCCTGGGTGCGTGGATGTGTGTGTGTGTGTGTGTGTGTGTGTGAGGTTGATGGGTCCCTGGGTGTGTGTGCTATAGCCCTGCTGTACGTTAGCCCATTTGGAGGGAGGGGGGCTGTTGGGACCTCATAATGCATCGATG
>NC_137866.1:42035246-42097746 GCF_963924005.1 Protomyctophum bolini
GTTCAACACAGTCATCCCATAGTTACACACACATAGATAAGAAGGGAGCCAAACAATAAATACCAGGCCTATACTGTACATGGTGGCATCTTGATTTGATAATATTCACATTGTCAGAAGAACATATCATGAGGCCAAGGGTGGTTTGTCACGAGATGTTTGTCACAAGAGAGGCCATTACGTACAGCTGATATCAAGAACGTTACCTATAGGCTAACAGTGAATATAGGAAGTACTCCACATACAGTATGCACGTGTTTGATTTGAGTGCCAGTTTTATGTATGCAACACTTACTCCCATTGCGGTTACTGTTTCTCAGCAGTGCGCAAGTGTAAACACAACACACACACACACACACACACACACACACACACACACACCTTCCCGTAGGTTAATAATTGCTAGAGTAAGTTATAGTAGAGACCTTCCCGGGGGAAGCATGCGGCGGCGCTGTCAGGCCTTACAGCAGTGTAAATACATCACACAGCCATGATGTCACCAGCAGTTACCAGAGGGCAGGATGTCTCCTAACGTGGTAATGGCTCTGCCGTGGCCACTCACCCGTCACCCAGGAGATCAAACCCTTGTTCCTCTTTATAGGGTAAACATCTTGAGCAATCTCCCCCTGCTCTCTCTCTCTCTCTCTCTTCTCTCTCTCTCTCTCTCTCTCTCTCTCTTTCTCTCTGTCAGCTTATGGAAACTATGACCAGCCTGTTTCCAGTTCTATGTCGAAGACATTGCCGGGAGCGAGAGAGGGGAAATAGAGACGGACAAAAAAAAGACCATTAGTCAACTTCCAGGTCTTCGTACGGAGCTTTTCTTAAATGCCTTTACAAAGCCCTTCCCCTCGCGGCCCTGACCCCGGTGTGAGTGACACCTTGAGCCCACAGAACCCGCTGTGCCTCTGGGAATCAGGGCTCTAGTGAGTGGGGAGTTAATGGGCTCTGCGGGGATGCAGAGTGAGGTGGTGGTGACACAGTTATCTCAAGAGGACTGGGGGAGGGATGGGGGTATGGGGCAGACCCCCCCCCCGTTGTCCAGCGGAAGCGAGCAGGGCAGAACTGAGGGGTGTGATGGTGCCAAACAGACACTTGGGCTAATGTGAGCCGTCAGATCCGTCTGCTGCTGCTCCAGAACACAAGGTGCCGCGCAAAGTGTCTGAGGACCGCTGAGCTGGCAGGAGAGGAGAGGAGAGGAGAGGAGAGGAGAGGAGAGGAGAGGAGAGGAGAGGAGAGGAGTAGGGCTGGGCAATTAACCGGAAATATATTGAAACCGACATTAAGATTGATTGAAACCTTTATTTATTCTCGAAAGAGCAATTGAGGTTCTCCCTCATTTTCAATGTTGACGAGATTACATACATTATATAAAACAATTAAAGACATGCAGGTATAAAACACAAAACAAAACTTCATGTAAGGCAAAGACATTATTATATACTAGACAATGAGACAAAACATACATTAAAAACAGTTACATATTGAGGTAAGGAGGTTCAAAAGCAGATTGTTAAATTGACCATAGGATATTGGGGTATTCATTTTCAATGTTTGCTGTAAAGTGCTCCATGTGGTTGGGGCATCGACGCAAAAATCTGACTTTCCTAGTTGGGATTGTATATGGATGGGACCTCTAGTTTAAGCCATTCACCTCTAGTTTAGAACCAATACCCGACTTAATCCTGCTCATATAGATCCTTGAGGGAGTTCCAGGGGGGACCCAGCTAAATGATAATTTGAAACCAAATGGGCCCTTATGGGTCAGTAACTCAGAGAGTTACAGACTCAGAGTTAAATTAACAGTGGTTTTACAATATAAATTGGGGTCCCAGAGATAGAAATGCCATTAAATCAGGGGTCCGTGGCATAATGCGTGTGAAACTGGGGGTCCATGAAATTAGTGTGTTTCGGAAATCACTGCTAGAGCCGTAAAAATCCTCCCTTATCGAGGTCACTGGCATACGTTTTCAAATGGGGGTCCGTGGCCTAATAAATGGGGGTCCTTGACATAAAAAAGTTTGGGAACCACTGGAATAGATTACTTGAATAACTGAGACGCAGGTGTGTTTTTATGTGTGCATTTGTTTTAAATGTTATGTCTTATATCAATGAATCTGCCACAGTGCAAAGGCAGGAGCTTTAGGACCCAATAGCAGACAGATAGGTGCAGGCAGATGAGCTTCAATGCAAGGTTTTTATTCAAAAAGAAACCCTTGCCACAAGGAACTTGAAGTACATACAGTAGACTAGGAGTTAAATCATGGATACACCAGGAGAACACTACTGACATAAAGTGACGAACTAGCAAGGGAACTGACTGAACAAACAGGGGAGTATAAATAGACACAGACTAACTAGGCACAGGTGAAACAAAACTCAAAATCAAGACAGGGATTGGCTGGGGGACTAAGAGGACACAGGTGGAAAACAAAGACTAATCACAATACAGGTTAGACAAGGCAGGTACAGAACTACAGGGGCAGACAGGAAGGCACAAAACAATACTACAAAATAAAAGGTACACAAGTTAAAGGTGAAACTCAAACTGGAACTAAGACACAGGGAAAACACAATACTTCAAAATCACAGGAACACAACAGAAAGGTAAAACAATAACAAAAACCAAGAACAGGGTACACAAGAAAATATAATATGACAGAATCAACATAAACAAATTCTAATAGATTTTTTTATAATAGACTCATTTGTTGATTAACCACTTAACCCTGTAATAGGTGGAGTAGAGACACAAAGGAAAACTGACAAGGGGTGTGGATTCAGGAAAACAGGAAATATTAATACGTTGTTAAATGAAAACAGCAACATCAGCAGGAAGTCACTGGGACTCGTTTAGCGGACGCTCCCATGTAAGAAAGATAGTATCAACACTATAGTCAAATACAAACATGTGCTACAAAATAACTAAGATAACTTAATAAACAGTATAGCAAGGCAACAACATAGTAACTCATAACTCGGTACTACCATTACATAATACAAGTATTTATAGTCATCAGGTACAGAAGGTCTTAAGAGGTGGGCTTCAGACTGTGGTGGAAGATGGGGAGTTATTTTACAGTTCTGACTTCTGAGTGACGGATGGTCGTTGTTTGTGTTCCCTTCCCATTCCTCATTCCACAATAAGTGAGTACGGTAACGATAAGGAAGGATGATGATGATCATTGTTGATCATTTCTGGGATAATTTCTGAGGAGAGTTGCACATTTCAAGGTATTTTGGGCAAACAGAAGAAAGTCATAAGTCATAAGTTTGTATAAGAGTGTGTGTTTGTGGTGTTTTGTGATGAATGCACCTGCTCCTCCATGTAGGCCTATATAACCTTGCAGATTTTCCAAACAGCGACAAAAGTTGACTCTGTCGCATGGAGGTACCAATACCAAGGATTCGTCAGTGATGTCATGTCTGTCATGCACTCTAGGGAGTCCACACACAAGGCAAACCTTTTATATTATATATGTATTATTCTAAATTCAAATAAGTTAAGCAATAATCACATAAACTGGTGTGAGATGTGACAATGTCAGTAATCAGTCATGTATGCAGTGTATGGATGTATGGAGTGTGCTGTGTGTGAGTGTTGTAAGGTGTACAACTGCTTGAAAGGAAGGAAAGAGCGCTGGCTCGAGAGCATGGCCCTTATATACTCTCCCAAACCACACCCCACTCAGGTGTACACAGTTGGCCTGACGGCCTGCTCCATGCACTCTGCCCTAATCACCCAGGCTGCCGGCTAGCCTACAGTGAGGCAGAGGGGGCAGGGCCGTCACATGTCACTGTGACGGCTGTGACGGCCCTTTGAGCCTGTGCCGTGTTGCCTAACAGTGACAACACAATGTAGAATCCTTGGTATCCTTATCGTATCGTGGCCCTTCCATGTGCGTATTCACGAGCTGTATTTTGTCACGCTCGTGCTGATGAAACACTAAACGGGATACATTTTTCATGTCAACATTCAAGTATAACTATCAGAAGATGTAAGTCATGTAACCCCCAGGTAAAGTGATTTAATAATATAGCAGCCAGTCATTGACCATTATAACTCCGTCATTGACTGCCAGTCAATTGTCTTCCGTGTTCGATTGATGTGCGACGCAGCTCCGAGCCTTCGTCCTACTCCTCCTCGCTGACAGGCGGCGCCCAGCCGCAATACGTGCAATGATTAATTATCACCGTCCTCACCCAGCTTCCCTCCCCCGAACACGGGGCCAATTGTGTTTGCATAGACTCGAGTCTACACTGTAAGACGCCTGACAAAGCCAGTTGTACCACGGTGGATTAGAACCTCCGTGGTGGTGGTGGTGGTGGGCGGCAGGGACTTTACCACTGCGCCACCCAAGTGCCTACTACTGTGGGAGTTTCTTGGCAGCAGCCAGCAGTTCTCTCAAGTGCAGCAGATAAAGGGCTTTTTTATTCTTTTTTTCTTTTCTTTTTTTACAGTGGAGCAGTGTTTTTTGGGCTGCCCTGGAGCCTCTACAGCAGTGGTTCCCAAACCTTTTCATGTCAAGGACCCACAAATTGTCACTAATTAGCCCGCGGAACCCCATTTGAAAATATATGCCAGGGACCCCCATACTGGGCGGCAGTGGCTCAGGGGTATAGAGTGGTAACCGTAAGGTTGCCAGTTCGAACCCGGGCACTAATTGCTCCTGATGTGCTGCCTGGTTGGTGCCTTGCATGGTTTCTGCCGCCATCGGTGTATGAATGTGTGCCTTAATGCACCATTTACCATTTTACCATTTACGAGAAGATTTTTACGGCTCTAGCAGTGATTCTCAACCAGTTTCATTTCAAGGACCCCCAGATGGACATGCATATTAGTCTACGGTCCGGTCGCCATTTAATGGCATTTATCTCTGGGAATTTATATTGTAAAATCAATGTTAATTGAATGGGTCCATTTGGTTCGATTGGACACTCTCAGAGTTACAGACCCATAAGGGTCCACTTGGTTCCAAACTATGATTTAGCTGGGGACCCCCTGGAGCTCCCTCAAGGACCCCTGTGGGTCCCCAGACCCCACTTTGGGAACCACTGCTCTTAAGAACATGTCTGGCTTTCTCCCCAGAGGGAGTGCACCTGTAACCATGGCTACAGGAGGAGGGAGCAGGGTGCTGAGGAGGTGACAAGGAGTCAGGGAGCTAGCAGGGTGCTGAGGAGGTGACAAGGAGTCAGGGAGCTAGCAGGGTGCTGAGGAGGTGACAAGGAGTCAGGGAGCTAGCAGGGTGCTGAGGAGGTGACAAGGAGGAGTCAGGGAGCTAGCAGGATGCTGACGAGGTGACAAGGAGTCAGGGAGCTAGCAGGGTGCTGAGGAGGTGACAAGGAGTCAGGGAGCTAGCAGGGTGCTGAGGAGGTGACAAGGAGTCAGGGAGCTAGCAGGGTGCTGACGAGGTGACATTGACAAGGAGGAGTCAGGGAGCATGGATGTGTCGTCATCATGTCAGCTCATGCCAGCAGCTGTCTGTAACAGCGAGTGTCATAATTGTTCTAATAGTTTTCCAAAAGGATAAATGAGGGGTCCATATATAACGTTATATTGTTTCTCCGGGGTCACGATGTCACATCCTGTTGAACGGGTCACATCAGAACACCTGGCCTCGTTGCCGTGGAGCGGCAGGTGTAGCAGCGCTGAGGGTTCCCATGGGCACTTAAACCAGTAGAATGTATGCAGTGTGACCCTTTAAAAGGGTGACTCTGGGGGATGGGGGTCCCCATGAAAGACCCTATTGATGGAGGCAGCCCACAATGCAACACTGGCACAGGTGTGGGGATGGAGTTGGATGGGCTCATAGGGAAAAAGCTTTGTACTGATACAAGTATAACCCTTTGAGTTTGTGTTCTCACACGCCTCAAATCAAGTAGTAATGTATATAGGGCTGGGACATTGAACAAAAATATATCAAAACCAATGTTTAGAACCAATAACCAACTTCATCTTGCCCTTAAATTGTGACCAGTTTGAATAGATTTTACGTGCCTAATAATTGTTCATGAATTGTTCATTAATCGTAATCGAGGCAAAAGTGTGAACTAATCGTGCTATGGATTTGAAGTCATACTCATAACACCCAGCTCTAGTATTGTACAACATTTAGTTAGTCAGTAAATATGTTTTTACGTGTTAAAAAAAACATTCAGTTGTGCAGTTTTGTAGCAAAGGTTTGCCACATCTAACACGGAGAAGCCTTTATTTGTACGATTTGTGGAAAAGCTTTGAACTTATGTAAACACATTTGGGGAAGCCCTTTTTTTGTACGACTTGTGGAAAAAGCTTCAAAACTTAATCTTTTTCTTCCTGCCTTGATCTCCTTGTCCCCCCCCTCTTCTTCCCTTTCTTGGAATAACTATTCTTGGAATAACGACACAGCGGTCACTATGATTCTGAGTATTACATGAGCATACTGTACTAGTACATGCACTATTATGTACAGCATAGTGATGCACATGTGCACAGTGGGAGGCGCTTAAAGGAAGAGCATCTACTGGTCAACAAAGAGCAGAGAGCTGTCCTTTTTATTGCATGGTAATTAGATCCATTCTCATACTCCTGCTCTGGCCAATCATCTGACAGTGCTGCCTTTGTATAATAAATACCCTGCAGCAACTGGGTTCAATAGAGGCCCTAAACGAAAAGACATGTAGCACAGGGCGAGAGAGAGAGACACAGAGAGTGAGAGAGAGAGAGAGAGAGAGAGAGAGAGAGAGAGAGAGCTCAAAAGGAGATTATAGCTGAGTGAGAGGACAATGTACATGAGAGAGAGAGATAGAGAGACAGAGAGAGAGAAATAGAGCAATGGAAGATTACTAGCTGAGTGAGAGGACAATGTAAATAAGAGAGACAGAGAGACAGAGAGACAGAGAGAGAGAGAATAGTCCTATGTGGAACACAGAGACAGGTGTGATGATGGGAATGACACCAAAACAACACTACACACACTGTACTTTGCAACTCTCTTTAGGTCACTTATTATACCGGCTTTGACAGCCCATACCATTCCACTGCTAGTTTGTGTGTGCGTGTGCATGTGCATGTGCGTGTGTGTGTGTGTGTGTGTGTGTGTGTGTGTGTGTGTGTGTGAGAGAGAGAGAGAGAGAGAGAGAGAGAGAGAGCCTTGGCAGAGATCCAGAGACTGGGCTCTGCTGCCAGAGCTGCGTTCTGCTCTGATAAAAAGCTGGTGTATGCTGGACTGGCAGAGAGAGAGAGAGAGAGAGAGGGCTTTCCCTGGGCACTGTGTGTCACCTAGCTCTGACTCAGTCTTGTCCCCAGATGCATAGGGTTGGGCTCTGTGTGTGTGTGTGTGTGTGTGTGTGTGTGTGTGTGTGTGTGTGTGTGTGTGTGTGTGTGTGTGTGTCTGTGTGTGTGTGTGTGTGTGTGTGTGTGTGTGTGTGTGTGTGTGTGTGTGTGTGCGTGTGTGTGTGTGTGTGTGCGTGCGTGTGTGTGTAAAAGAGGGATGAATTCAAAGGATGTGTGACTCCCGGATGTCGTCCATGTGCTACATTAAAAAGTCATAGAGTTTGATGGATCATGTAGTGCTGTCATGTTTTTTTGCAAACTCATAAACGTGTCAGTGTGTGTGTGTGTGTGTGTGCGCGTGTGCGTGTGTTTGTGTGTGTGTGCGTACGCTCGTACACACAGTACGCACCGTGCTTGAGTGTGTGTGTGTGTGTGTGTGTGTGTGTGTGTGTGTATGTGTGTACTGTTTGTATTGGGGGGGTCTGTTTGTGACGATTGTGGGGGGGGGGGGGGGGGGGGAGTGTGTGTGTGTGTCTGTTTGTGTGTGGGTGGGTGTGTGTGTGTGTGGGTGGGTGGGGGTGCGATCCTGGCTGAGGGAGGGCCAGGAGATGATGAGAGACAAGGCGCTGACCCCTGGGATGTCCTGCTGGGACATGAGAGGTCCAGGGGTCAGAAGGGCCGTGTCTTGGGGGTACGGCGGGTCGAGAGGTGTGGGGGGGGGGGCACCGAACACCAAGCTCCCCAACTCATGAGAACCAGATGAGGGCCAGGCGGACGAGATGACTCTCTGGGGCTGTAATGGAGGAAGAGGGGGAGAAGAGAAGGGCCCCATAAAGCTGTCAAGACTCTTCCTGCGTCTCTCTATCATGGCACAGTGTGAGCCAGATCCATGCGTCCCTCTGCCCCGCAGCCCCCCCGGCCCGTTCAAACTCCTAGAGAGATGGAGGTTTCAATCAAAAGCCACGCAGCACCTGTGCCTCGCGCACAACGTGGTCAAGGATCCCCATTAGCCGGTGCCATATAGCAACCAGCTAGTCTTCCTGGGGTCCACATAAGAATAAACATTACAGTAGACATACAATTACAAATACACATTTTGTTAAAAAGTCAGTATTCAACTTGGTCAGTTCAGAGAAGTCCTCATTTACATAAAATTAAGTCGGGCTCTCGCCTTGGCCATTATGAATTCTTTATCCTTGTATCTTAAGAGTTTCACAACAATCGAATGTTGTTTATCAGAGTTCTGTTGCACAGGTCCAATGCGGTGGGCTCTTTCAATTTCAATAGACTTAGAGTCAATTTTCAGTTTGTTGTTCATAAACTCTCAAACCTTCTGTTCGGCCCTGACCCACGATCTTCTGATAGGATACATTAGGCCCTCAAACAAACAGATCTGATTAAGAGGAAGAGGAAAAGGAAAAGGAAAAGAATAAAACATATAACGTCTCCGGCATTTTATTTATTCTCTTATTCTTTTCTAATCTCTTTTAACCTGGGATTCTATTTTGGGGCGTGGCATTAAAGGCATAAAATAGAAAATGTTCACTATGCATTATACGGTGAAGCATATTGGCCATTAAGTGGTTAACTGCAATCCGTGGAAAGCTACGCAAAAATAATTTCCCACACTCTTTTTCATCTACTTTTAATTAAACGTGTGATGTGACAATAAAGTGAACTTGAAGTTCACTTGAAGGCATTTGGCTTGATTCAATTTGGAGCGAAATCAAACCATGTCATTGATCTGTTTGATAATTCCCGTGTACATGTATCGGTATGGCCTTGAACATGCTGGGAAAGTTCTGGGAAATTCTAATTTTGTAAAATACTTGGAAAGGTCATGGACATTTGGCTAAAGATGCTGTGCTAAAGAAGTCTTTGTTGTTTCTCCATCTTGTTACTCCTTGGGTCTAAACTAAAGGATCCGCCTGGGTTCAGTGTGGCATGGGGTGACTTTGAAGTTTCTGCCAAGGAAGCAGTTACTTACTTTGACTGCATATTAGACAATAAACTATCTGGAGAGATGTATATGGCACTAAAAGTTATCTCAGAATGTCAATCAACAATATATTGCCAGGAGAATATCCACACTTTTATATAGATAGGAGTGCTCTTGAAATATCCAATGGGGTACTTGTTCATTGTCATTTTGATTATGCCTCTACATTCCTGGTGGTACACACTATAGCTTCTCGAAACACTGCATACCTCTCAAAATAAATGTGTGAGGTTGATCCTTAGGGCCGATTCATACTCCTATTTTACCGCTGTAGTGCCGAAATGATTTCAGAAATTTTCAGTAGCACCCGCCCCAGTAGGTACCCGCCCCCCCCGAACCTCAAATGACGTCACATTGTAGCCTCTACAGAGCCGAACCGACTTTTATTCGGCTCTAAAATAAATAGTAGTATGAATCGCGCCTTAAACTCATCCGAGAACAAGTCTACACAGACTTTGTACCTTGCCGATTCAAAGGCTTTATGGGACAGTACTCTGCAACAATCATGTGGAATGGGTCGATTAGCTAACTCCATAATAGAGCTGGCTACATAGCAGCTGGACCTGATTATAACTAGTTGAGATGTAGCAGGTTCCATATTAAATCCACGTTGTTTTTATTAGTTGTATATTGTTATTGGACATTGTACTGTGTGGATGTATTTATTATTGATTTTATTGTTCAGTAAATCTCTCCACATTATCTCTTGAGATCTGCTATTTTTGCCCAGAATAAGGACACCAGGGATAATGTGGATAAAAGAAGTGGAAAACCCTCCAGTGGTGGAAAAAAGTACTCACAATTTTTTACCTAGAAATTAATGTCCCCTTTCAAGTTTTCAAGTGTATGAAAATATTTTTGGAAATAGCCAATTAACAAGCTCACAATGCACATTGTGAGCTTGTAGAAGGTAGAATGTACTTAAAGTCACTTTCCACCACTGAAACCCTCAATGTAAACGTGTCTGCGTGTCTGTGTGTTCCAGTAACCCTCAATGTAAACGTGTCTGCGTGTATGTGTGTTCCAGTAACCCTCAATGTAAACGTGTCTGTGTGTTCCAGTCTGAAACCCTCAATGTAAACGTGTCTGCGTGTCTGTGTGTTCCAGTAACCCTCAATGTAAACGTGTCTGCGTGTCTGTGTGTTCCAGTAACCCTTAATGTAAACGTGTCTGCGTGTTTGTGTGTTCCAGTCTGAAACCCTCAATGTAAACGTGTCTGCGTGTCTGTGTGTTCCAGTCTGAAACCCTCAATGTAAACGTGTCTGCGTGTCTGTGTGTTCCAGTCTGAAACCCTCCATGTAAACGTGTCTGTGTGTTCCAGTCTGAAACCCTCAATGTAAACGTGTCTGCGTGTCTGTGTGTTCAGGTCTGAAACCCTCAATGTAAACGTGTCTGTGTGTTCCAGTAACCCTCAATGTAAACGTGTCTGCGTGTCTGTGTGTTCCAGTAACCCTCCATGTAAACGTGTCTGCGTTTCTGTGTGTTCCAGTCTGAAACCCTCAATGTAAACGTGTCTGCGTGTCTGTGTGTTCCAGTGGAGCACGACAAGGACTTCCTGCCCGTGCGGCGGCACCATCGGGAGTTCCGCTTCGACGTGTCGCGCATCCCCGACGGCGAGGCGGTCACGGCGGCAGAATTCCGCATTTATAAAGACTTCATCCACGAGCGCTACGACAACGAAACCTTCCGCATCAGTGTCTACCAAGTACTGGAAGAGCACTCAGACAGGTGTGTGTGTGTGTGTGTGTGTGTGTGTGTGTGTGTGTGTGTGTGTGTGTGTGTGTGTGTGTGTGTGTGTGACGTGTGTGTTTGTGTTTGTGTTTGTGTTTATGTGGATCTCAGACTTCATTTGGCCAGCATCATCAGTCATGTATGACACACACACTCACACAAACACAAACACACACACACACACACACACACACACACACACACACACACACACACACACGCGGTCATGCAGTCACGCACATTTTCCTTTTTAAATGAATGGGTTCCCAGATTGGTTTTCAGTTGGATGGTATCTGTGAACCGGCATGCCAAGGTTTTTTTTAATTTCATGTAATTGTATTCCATTTCCAGTCCCTCAGCCACGTGTCCTGGAAGCTTTTCTAACCCAAAGTATACACAGTCAAATCCTCAGTGTTCATTCATCCATTTCGCATCACTTGAGAGTGCGCAATGGTAACCAAAAAGGACCCGTGCGGTGAGGTATTCTCACAGTGTATATAGGAGTTTTCCCTATTTTCCCCATGTGGCTAATCTGAGCCGTCCGGAAGGTGTAATGTAACCCACACTGGCATGGGGGCTCTGGAATGGGCCGTGTCCCGCGCCCCGCGACCCCTCCTAAAGGTTTCTGTTGTCCTGAGGGAACAACACGCTCATTTATTCCGCGGCCAGCGGAGGTCCACGAGGTATACGAGTGAACCCGAGCAGGGTGATACGGGAGAAGAACCCAGAGCTCCAGCTAGAGTACACGGACGACCACAGGAGAACAACAAGGGGTTCTGGTTTCGGTCAGAGAATGAACAGAACGCGATTCACACGGTTATGAACAATGATACTTGGGTGGATGAGCGTTGTTGTTGTTTCTTGTTTTTTTTCTTGTTTTTTTTGTCTTTTCATCCTCCTCTCAGCAAGTACTTATGTTTAACCCATTAAGACCTGCAAGACGATTCTACAAAGGCCTTCTAAATCAGTTCTCAAACTTGTTCCTGACATGGGGCTGGTATTTTGCTTGTCTTAAGTAAGTACAGGTCTTGTTACTTAACTTAAGACCTGGAGGCGTGATCAATGCCATTTGGCTATTCTGAGTGGCCAAAGAGCATTGACCACGCCTCCAGGTCTTAAGTTAAGTAATAAGACCTGGTACTTAAGACACGCAAAATACAGCCGATGGGCCCCTAAAATGATGTATTTGGCCACAGATCCCCACATCTGAAAATGTTTTGTGTCACGCATCAAAACTATTCATATGGTTGGATGGCGTTATTCGATGAGAAACGACAGCCCTGTTCTGACATGAACAACAGAATATTTAAAACTACTGTATAATTTCGGGTGAATTTATCGCACCGAATAAATGCTCCCGGTGTGTAAGGACCATAAGTCTGCTTGACTTTCTGAGTCTCTGGCTCGCTCTGTGAATTCCTGCCGGTGATGGACGGCACGTAGAGTATGAAAAGACCGGTCGTTTATAAAGCCATTATTGTCAATTAAGGAAATGAAGTGTTCCCCAGGGTTTCACCATCTGGAGCCCCTTCTCCTTCCTCTCTTTCATTCTCTCTCTCCTTTTCTCTTCTCCTCCATCAGAGTATTAATACCTCACTCCATTCCGTTGCCCCATTTCAAATACCAAACGCGTTAACTGTATCACACGCTTCCAATCTGTCTCTGTGCATCTAGCCTTGCTTACTCCTGATTATCTGAGTGTGTGTGTGTGTGTGTGTGTGTGTGTGTGTGTGTGTGTGTGTGTGTGTGTGTGTGTGTGTGTGTGTGTGTGTGTGTGTGTGTGTGTGCGTGCGTGTGTGTGTGCGTGTGTGTGCTTGCGTTCCAGAGAGTCAGATCTATTCCTGCTGGACTCGCGGGTGATCTGGGCCGCCGAGGAAGGCTGGCTGGTGTTTGACGTCACAGCCACCAGTAACCACTGGGTCATAAACCCAGGCAGGAACCTGGGTCTGCAGCTGGCCCTGGAGAGGGCTGATGGTGGGTATAGTCACTGAGAACAGCCCTGTTTCCCCCTAGGTGATTCTCATAGGACCAGGGGTCTTCAACGTTATTCAGGCCAAGGGCCTCTCTCTCTGAGAGAGAGAGAGAGAGAGAGGACTACATATTTGATTCATGTGTATTCTCAGAAATGTAACCACAATAATTTGTAAACTTGATCCTTTGGCTCTTCACTGTCTGCCTTTTTTCCCTCTACACCGAATCCTCTTCATGAGAATAGCCGATCTACAAGCCTGTTCCCCCTGCAGTATCTCTGAGGACCCCCGGGTCCCGGACCCTATGTTGAAGACCCCTGATATGACATACTGTGTAGACAATCTCAACAAATGCTCTGATGTTGCTAGGATAATTAGCCAATCTTTGACGTCAATGCAATGCTGCTGTATACTGTAAATGTAAATAATAATAATAATAATAATAATAATAATAATAATAATTACACATAGTAACTGAGATAAGATAGGCCTCACTCACACCTTCGCATCTAGGATACAACATTGTTGGATGCTAGATGTAAACAAAGGGTTTGTTTACATCTTGCCCCAATGCATTTCCAATGGAAGTCACATGGTTTGACACAACATTTGTGTTGTACGGCTTTCGGCTATTTCCAATGTGACTTCCATTGGAAATGCATTGTGAGCTTGCATCAGTAAACAAGTCTCAGCTATACGTCAATCTGCGTGAACACAGCCAGTCCTACGGATCAGCTTTGAGAAACACATCACAGTTGCGGAAGAATCAGTAATGCTTTCATTCCGTGCCAGATCAGAGTGAAACAAAAAACACCCACGCTCGTCAGTTCAGCATCGCCGTCTTTTCCGTCGGCGTCATAATATACCGTCATCAGCAGCAGCCGTGCGGAGAACACGGGCACAGCATCTCGACAGCGAGTTGGAAATGGAGACGTTGGGCCGTTTGTGTCATCATCACAAAACAAGCTTTTAATCAGCAAACGGCGTAACGTAGGAGGATAGATAACAGCGTCGTGTTTGAATACGACAGATAGCGTGTCTGTGAGGATGGCAGGATGTTACATGTTAGGTGAAGAAAACAGACAGACCCTTTCATGTTTAGGGAGGGTGCTGCTGGGGGAGGCTGTGTGTGTGTGTGTGTGTGTGTGTGTGTGTGTGTGTGTGTGTGTGTGTGTGTGTGTGTGCGTGTGCGTGCGCATGTGTGTGTGTGTGTGTGTGTGTGTGTGCGTGTGCGCGTGTGTGTGTGTGTGTGTGAGAGTGGAGGGGTTATGGGTGAGCGTGTGCAGACAGGAGCGTTGGGACGTCCCGTCGCCAGAGGCGACCAGCAGCGGGGTTTACCTCCACACTGCGATCAAACACACATTCCTCTGTGTGAGAATACACACACATTATAAGTTATAACACACTCACATGCATGCACGGGCATACACACACACACACACACACACACACACACACACACACACACGCACGCACGCACGCACGCACACAAATACTCAAGGTTTTTTTTTCTTTGATGTCCAGCTCTATATTTGGTCTTGACGTTTCAGACAAGGAGGAAAAAGAGAAAGGAATTCACAGGAAAACCTCATTTTGTGCAGCGGACTGCGGCATGACAGACACTAGAGGTGGTTTTGATTAGGGAGTGACTGGACCACACACACCTAAAACACACACACACTCAGTAGGCACACGCTGCCAAGGCATCCACCTCGCCCATTCTGACACAGTCAATTCATACAAAATGTGTTCTCCTCTCCTCTCTTTCGCCAGATGACTTAACCACATGGACCTGGGCGTCCCTGTTCGGGGGTGAGCATTAGGCGAAAATAATGGCTGAGCTTACAAGCTCACAACGTGAGCTGGGCTTGTAGATCGGATAGTTTAAGACTTTAAGTGAAGGGATTATGTGTAGAGGGGAAAAAGTAAGGGGGCCTATAGAGGCATGGGGGACTCCGAACATGTATGTTTTTCCCCCACGATTTTTGCAATTCTTTCCGCCCGGTGCCAATTGTCTAAGGAGCTGGGCGCTACTCTCCCTGTACCAAGTCCAACCTAGCTGGGAGGCGACCGCGTTACTGTCACAGTGCAAAGGCAGGAGCTTTAGGACCCAATATAGCAGACAGATAGGCGCAGGCAGATGCGCTTCAATGCAAGGTTTTGTTTTAAAAAAAAACCTTGCCACAAGGAACCCTGAAGTACATACAGTAGACTAGGAGTTAAATCATGGATACACCAGGAGAACACTACTGACATAAAGGGACGAACTAGCAAGGGAACTGAACAAACAGGGGAGTATAAATAGACACAGACTAACTAGGCACAGGTGAAACAAAACTCAAAATCAAGACAGGGATTGGCTGGGGGACTAAGAGGACACAGGTGGAAAACAAATACAGGTTAGACAAGGCAGGTACAGAACTACAGGGCAGACAGGAAGGCACAAAACAATACTACAAAATAAAAGGTACACAAGTTAAAGGTGAAACTCAAACTGGAACTAAGACACAGGGAAAACACAATACTTCAAAATCACCGAAAGGTAAAACAATAACAAAAACCAAGAACGGGGTACACAAGAAAACACAACACGTCACGGACCGGACCGCGACAGTTACAGTCCGCGCCACTGTGCCCCCGACCATGTACTGTATAATAACCACTCTTGAACCCTCACATCCCTATTCTGGGGGGAACATTCGGCTAAAATAGCAGATCTGAAAGCTCACAGAAGCATCGTAAACTTGTAGATCGGCTATTTCCGGTCGAAGAGATTTGCTGTAGATGGAAAAAAGCGGCGCAACTAAGCACACTCAGTTATAACTATAAGTATGGAGCATCCATTCTCTAAGACAGTGCTACTCAACCCATGCGGCCCCTGCGTAATGTATCTGCGGCCCGTCATGGTCATACCAACAAAAAAATCATTAGTTATTTTCATTGTCTTGTTCTACACTTTCTCTTAGCAATAAAATACGTACGTATTTTATTGCTAAGAGAAAGTGATATGGCCTGATGTCAGCTGAGTATTAACAACTTACACATTCACCTGTGATAATCTGTTCATTATGTTCTCTTCACATTTTGTGAATAAAGCCTCATTTTGTAACTTCATCATTAATCACAATGTTTTTGTTCATTGAGGTTTATAGATGGAAATGTGGCTTTTTATTACTGTGTGTTTTTAGACTAGTCGTGCAGTCTGTTTTAAATAAATAATGTGTAAACGTTTAAAAATAATACTAACATTTTAGCTTGCAGCCCTTGGACTTTTGTAATTTAGCTGAGTGGCCCCTGAGCTATGTTAAGTTGAGTAGCCTTGCTCTAAGACATGAAGTGAGCCCCTATATACACAAGATTGTAAGTGTGCTCTCTGTCTCCCCCTGCAGGGGAGAGTGTTAACCCTCGTGTGGCAGGACTGATAGGCCGCAGCGGGCCACAGAATAAACAGCCCTTCATGGTGGCATTCTTCAAAGCCACGGAGGTGCACCTGCGCAGCATCCGCTCGGCGCCAGGGGGCGCCAAACAGCGCAACCCCAACCGGTCTAAAGGGGCCAAGGGCCAGGAGGCCCTCCGAGTAGCCAACATAGCAGGTAAAGGACTTTACTCTGTGCGTGCGTGCGTGCGTGCGTGTGTGACATGTGCGCGCGCACTCCCCCAAGTATAATAGTAGAATTTGAGAAATAGACATTGTGAGGACCACACCATCCTCATGAGATTTTTTTATGCTTATACAATTTTGTATGTGATTTATACATACTGGGAACTAAAAAACATCGCATGGATGCACCTGGGACGTATCCTCAGTGATGTATCCCAAAGGTCATCTGGGTTTTGGGTCTCGCAACATCATACCCCTCACTCAGGTGACCCAGCCGGGGTGATCAAGTCCCGACTTACGTCCCAGTAGCTACCCTCGATCAGTACCATTATAAAAACCAGGGCCACACAATCCGTTCCTCCTGAACTACTCTGCCGGGACTGGGAGGTCTGGCGCGTGGAAGGACTAGGCTCTGTGGGTTGACTCCTGTCCGGGCCTCTCCTACGTCTCACCAGGTCCACTCCTGCTCCCACCAGGTGCAGCGCAGGACCTGTGCGTTGGAACAGATTCCCAGCACCAGACACTTCATTCAGGAGTGTGTGTGAGTGTGTGTGTGCCCAATCACAGCTTGTACAGCATAAATCAGCACTGTCTGCCCAACCATTGTGCGCACAGACCGTACGTAGTACGTACTATGTTGGGTGTTTGGCTCTCAGGCCAGCCAGTTGTGATTTATGCTGCTGAGCTCTGCCTGCTCTCCTCTGCAGGCCTGGCCGGTGTTATCTGCAGGTGGAATCACTGGAATCAGATACAGATGAACTGGAATGTCTTTATCCCCATGAAAAGCTCTACTCTAGGCCAAGACATATGTACGCAGCCACATGCACAGGCACACAATTGTGTGCGTGCACACACAGACGCACGCATGCACGCACACACACACACACACACACACACACACACACACACACACACACACACACACACGCACACATGCACACACACACACACACACACACACACACACACACACACACACACACACACACGCACGCACGCATGCACACACACACACACACACACACACACACACACACACACACACATGCACGCACACAAACTTCCAGAACCAACAACAGAATGCCTCTTGGCTTTGAATGCGGTGGAGCTCTGATAACAAAGACTGCATACTGGGGGGCTTTTGGGTCTGGAGGTGCGAGCGCGCCGTGTTTATGTGAAGCACTGAAACATTAGACCATAATGCCCGGGCTTCAAATAGCCCTCCGCCGTCGTTGTTTATTTACACCAGCATCACAGAGCGGGCCGGGGCCAGCGTCGCCGTATGGAGGCCAGGCAGGGGCAAAAAGGCCTTTCATGGCGCAACACATCTGCGGCGGTGCTACGGGGCAGGCCCGGGCCACAACACATGGGCCAAATGGGCCTGTTTCTGAGCCCTGGATAGTGGTCTTTAAAGGCCTGATGAGAACCAGTTGCTCGTGATCATTCTCAATCTGAACCACTCGCAGCGACTAATGCTCCCCAGACCCCCAGAGGGCAGGAGGGGGGGGGGGGGGGGGGGGGCTTTGGATATTCCGTAACGACATATGGAGGGGTACAGGGGGTGAGAGAGGAATGGTAGAATGGAAGCAGATAAATGAAGTAAGCAGGACCTGGAGGTGGGTGGTGGTGGTGGTGTGGGGGGGGGGGGGGCTATGGAGAATGTGGCACGGCCAGCCTGTACACTCACATCTGTTTTAGCCACCCCCAGAAGGGAGCGAGGTCTGGGTACAGGTGGGCCGTTCATTTAACAGCAATTACCAGTCTGAGGGGTTAATGTCTGTAAGGCTCTCTGTTCAGCTCTGCTCTGCATCATCATGTGGTACCGTGTTGTCTAATTGGCGTGTTAGTTAATGTGAATGCTTGGTCTGAACGTGATATCACATTCAATGATGTAAAATATCTCTCTCCCCCCCACCTCCCTCTCTCTCTCTCTCTCTCTCTCTCTCTCTCTCTCTCTCTCTCTCTCTCAGAGAACAGCAGTGCTGATCAGAAGCAGGCATGTAAGAAACATGAGCTCTACGTCAGTTTCAGAGATCTGGGGTGGCAGGTACGGAAAGCACCCCACACACATTCCTCTGCCCGCTCTCTCACCCCTCCCCCCCCCCCCTCCCCCCTCTCTCTCCTTTTAAACATACTGACTGAGTTGCCACTTCAGCATGTCTACAATGGTTATACATCACACAAATCATGCAAATGCTCTCAAACGTATAGCTATACTCGCATACCTCGTGAATTCTACAGTAAAGTATTCATACACATGGGCTTTGATCTTTGAACTTGACCGTGACCTTGACCTTTGACCGATTGGAGGGGAAAAAAACGTGAGTTAATTTCCTGACCAACACCCTCAACTCATCTGCCAAGTTTGAACCAAATCGTATCAAAACTGTCCGAGTTATCTTTGTGACAGTAGCAAACAAACAAAGACGCCAGCCATAACATTACACCCACTATACGCTGGGCGCCGGTGTAGCTAGTTTCAGGTCTCCCTTGTAGAAGAGATGTGTATCTCCATGGGACTTCCTGGAAAAGTACACGTTAAATAGTACCTCTATAGTTCCTTGTTCCACTGTCCCTTACTAGCTTGTTTTTCCTATCTTTCCCCCTCTGGCTGTCTCCCATTTCGCCTACAGGACTGGATCATTGCTCCAGAGGGCTATGCGGCCTACTATTGTGAGGGAGAGTGTGCCTTCCCACTGAACTCCTATATGAATGCCACAAACCACGCCATTGTGCAAACACTAGTAAGTAGCCATGACAACGGGAAACATAAACCCCATAGTGCATTGCCAGCAGCCGTGTCAGGGTCTAATCATGCCCAAATGTCAAGGGAACACCGCTTCTATCAGATCTTGAAAACATTTGAAAATATTGTCAGGTTGAAGTTAAGTGGACTTGTCATCATGTAAAGGATTTTCACAGCACAAATGCCTGCTCTTATTTGGTTTATATTTTCCTGATTGGACCTTGAAACTTGGTGGTCAGCATGTTTTTGAGGCAGTGCTGTCAAAGCTTTCACAGAAAGTACAGTATCAACTTCCTTTTTTCCCTACACAGTCATACTGTGTATTCCATCTCTCTTCAATTTAGTGACATTTAACAGCATTCTCATGATGTGTGGAATAAACACGATCACCCTCGTCCCCCATGCGGTTAAACGTTGCCTGTTTAAACCGTTAGGTCATCATTAGTCTCACGTAGCCACAAGATCACCAGATATTTCTGCTGTTTGAATTCATGTAGGCTTACTGTTTCGTAAAAGTCGGTATTTTTTGGCCTCTCCAGATTGGAATTTAATTGGTTTTGATCAAGTCTGAACATGGGAAAACTACATGGAAACTGATAAAAGCTAACCTGGTGTGTCTCAGTTTACTTTGATGTACGACGGAATTGCTTGCCAGAAATCTGCAAGATCTACATGCTCAAAACGGCACAGTCATACAACAGAGAATTACTCACATCCAAGTTGTAATGTCATTAGCACAGCATTCAATAGTTTGACGATGTCTGAATAATATACACACATATATCTTACCACTTGCAAATGTGGACAGTCACTCAGTCCTAAAGATCTGTCTGTATCTCCTATCTTGAGTGTAATTGATATTCCACTGCTTGTCTGTTATTTTGGGCAAGCAACAGGAATGCAAACGAAGCATGAATTGGCCTTCACTCTCCATCATCTTCCCTTCATGGCAGGTTCACTTCATCAACCCAGAAACGGTTCCAAAGCCCTGCTGCGCTCCCACGCAGCTCCACGCCATCTCAGTCCTCTACTTCGATGACAGCTCCAATGTCATCCTGAAGAAATACCGCAACATGGTGGTCAGAGCCTGTGGTTGCCACTAGACTGTCAGCAACTTTACACACGCACGCACACACACACACACACACACACACACACACACACACACACACACACACACACACACACACACACACACACACACACACACACACACACTCACACACAATAAAATGAACAACAAAATCATCACTCGCATTTACGCACACAAACAAATGCACGCATGCACACATGCCTGCACCAACACCTTCGTGTGTGTGCTCACAGACACATGCATGCATTCACGCATAACAATCGATGCAAACATGTTGAGGACCTACATTAGCTGAAGCCAGTTTACTGGGCAGAGGGAAACTTATTTAGCTCGAGGTTTATATTTTGAATGCCGTAGTCTGGTGCCCATTGGTGGTGCCGTGAGGATATAATTGCAAGTAGGCCCCTGAATAATTGGCGAAACACTAAGATAATAAGATTTTAAAACCATGTCATAGCGATAAATACAGTAGGAATGCAAATTACACCATGTTAGTTCCATTGACCCAAGCTGGCACACAATCGATTAATTTATCATTAAATTCACGCTGTTAAGACTTTCAAGTGGGCGTCGCTAACCCAGAAAAGGTTGAGAACCACTAGAGGAGCCAATGGAGAAAGAAAATAATTGACAAGGAGGAACATTTCATACACTGACATGCACACCCATACACACACGTGTACACGTGCACACACAGGCACACAAACGCACACACAAAACACGTGCTTTCTACTGTGTATAATGAGACATTTAAAGCAGTGATTGTATATTAATACACAGTCAAAACACAATCTTTTGTTCATTTCAATTACCTTTTATTGTAGTTCGAGTGATTTTCTTACTGTACTGTTAGATGTTGCTTTCTGTGTTTTATATGACTGAGAGACCTGGACGTAGGTTCTGAATCTTTTGAGCTCTTCAATGTATAATACTGTGTAAATAGTTTTTCAAAACAAAGTGAGAAGTGTATTTATTTCTTGGCAATGTCAATGTTGGGGCCCGGGGTCGTGTTTCTCTCTGTACACAATGCCGCCTGTGTGTTATAGTACATGTAATAGTACATGTACTTTATTACTATAGTAATAAGTAATAGTTCATCCCACCAGCTCTGAGAAACTGATAACAATGTTGGCAGAATATGACTTTGACACAAGCTGACAAATTCTCCTATTTTGTACCTCCTGTCTGTCTGTCTGTCTGTCTGTCTGTCTGTCTGTCTGTCTGTCTGTCTGTCTGTCTGTCGGTCTGTCGGTCTGTCTCTATCTCTCTCACCCGTTCTCTCCCTCTCAGTTTTTCCGAATAATATTGCACAGTGCACATTGGTGGTGTGGCGTGGTAAATCTATCATCTAAGTACATGGAGCAACATGGGAAACGCTTCGGTCCTTGCTCCGCTTCACCATAATCGTGTTCTCTGTTTCAGTCAGAGAACGTATTGCCACGTAGCGTTACAGTACATCCGCCTCAACTGTTGAAAATATGACAACGGTTAAGTTGTTGGCTTAAGATCAAGACGGTGACTTAACCACTTTAATCCTGACTTTCCCATGGGGAGCATTTCATTATAGGCAGAAAGCTGTCAATCTGTGAGCTTGATATTTAAGAAAAAAAATCGGAAACAAATGTCGAAGAATCTTGGAAATAGGGCTTTTAGGTGGTTAAACCCTGTCGTTGTCATAGTCTTCTGTCTAAATTAGGCTTTACTTAAAGGGCCTTATTTATTGAGAGTTGGCGAGGCTGCCGTTCCATGTTATCCTGAAACAATGCCCCCCCCCCCCTCCATCCATGTTTTACTGCTGAACCGGTACAACAATAAACTGGGAGAAAAGCA
The DNA here is from genome assembly GCF_963924005.1 of Protomyctophum bolini. Classification (NCBI taxonomy): domain Eukaryota; kingdom Metazoa; phylum Chordata; class Actinopteri; order Myctophiformes; family Myctophidae; genus Protomyctophum; species Protomyctophum bolini. The sequence continues at coordinate 42,057,469 of NC_137866.1, forward strand.
ACAATGAACAGCTTGTGAAATGCCTTTTCTTTGCACATCTGGCCAATGAGTGGAATTGAAATCGCCAAGAGGACGCATGCTGATAACTGGCACTCTCTCACACACACACACACACACACACACACACACACACACACATGCAGATCCCCATTCACCAGAACTATGCCCTCCACCCTTCTCGACCATGTGTGCCCGGCCTGCACCAAACTACACCCGCCCCTCCCAGCATTCTGTCTGTTTATTACAAAGCCTGCTTTAGATTAGTTATCCATGCCACCCGCAGACTTCCAGCCCTATTAAACTCAGCCTCTGTGTGTGTGTGTGTGTGTGTGTGTGTGTGTGTGTGTGCGTGTGTGTGTGTGTGTGCGTGCGTGCGTGCGTGCGTGCGTGCGTGCGTGTGTGCGTGCGTGCGTGCGTGCGTGCGTGGATGTGTGGCATGTGTGTGGGTGTGTACGTATACATGCTTGTGTCTGTCTGTGAACATGTGTGTCTGTGCATGTGTGCATGCGTGTGTGTACAGTACGTGTGCGTCCATGTGTCTGGGTCAAGAGACATTTCATGCCAACCCCCCCCCCCAAAAAAAACAGCGCCCTCTGCTGTTTGTTTGTTTCCTTTGAATGTGCCTCTGGGGACCCCGCCCAATAGAATGTGTGGATAACAGGATGTTGGCCCTCAGCCCTTCATTCCACTAATCCCCAATGCCGTTCTGAATGCTCCTGCCGACAGATTCAGTAGCGCAGCTCGGAATCTGTTCTTGAGGTATTTCATGCCAAGATTACTTCCATGTCTTCCAAGCACTGTCATGCGCTGAACGGTGGGTGGCTCGTCAGTAGAACTAGAAGGGTGAATTCCATTTTCCTATGAGTTTCCTATTATGTTCATGAATTCAGCCTGACGGACATTGGTGGACATTTACCATAATGGAACATATGGTACATGGTGCATTTTATATAGCGCCTTTTTCCATTCACACACATATTCTCACACCGACGGTGGAGGAAACTACTGTATGCCAGGCACCTAACCTGCTCAATAAGGGAGCAAATAGGGGTTCAGTTTCTTGCGCAAGGACACTTCAACGCTGACTCTAGGGGAGCCCAGGATCGAACTGGGAGACTTCCGGTTCTCAAGCAGCCACTCTACCTCCTGAGCCACTGCTGCCCCATATCCATCCATCCATCCATCTTCAACCGCTTATCCGTAGTCGGGTCGCGGGGGCAACAGCTCCACCAGAGTGCTCCAGACTTCCCTCTCCAGAACAACATTAGTGACTTCCTCCTGGGGGATCCCGAGACGTTCCACGGCCAGTGAGTCGATGTGTTTCCTCCAACTGCGCCTTGGTCTGCCCCGGGGTCTCCTCCCAGTGGGACGTGCGTTGAGGACCTCCCTAGGGAGGCGTCCGAGAGGCATCCTATTAGAATGGCTATTTGCAATAGCTGTAAGTGAAAGTTACAGTTAGCTTAACCCTGTCGTTGCTCCCTGACCCTGCTACAGATGTTGACATAGATTCTGATGTTATGTGAGTATACTATGTCCTTCATTTCTGTGTACCACTCTGCATTATACAACAAGAAATGTTGCCCAACATCCCTGAAATCTCCAACTTAAACACATCTGAATTACATTTAATTTGGTTGAATAATGCATGGATCATAATGTATCATAATCTCTGTGTTTCTCTGTAGGCTATACTCAGAGAGACACAGTACTCAGCCCCAGTACTTGAGTCAATGTAGAGATACTCCTGGTCACTTAATGGCAATGTAATGCAATCAGGTATAGGACAGGCTTTTTTTGTGTTTGGATGTATGGGCTTTCATGGCCAGAAAGTAGTTTTTTGCTACCCAGTAGGCGTTCCTATATAACTACATGATGATGATGTCACTGGCATATGTACAAGCTTACGCCGCATCACATCACGGATGTGCGTTGGTGTGTACCGCCCTCATGATTTATGCCTGCGCGTTGGTTCCCACAGCACTAGTTTCCTGGTTGGGAGCTCCTGGGGTCTGTGGTAGTGACCGGCCACATGGCCTCATTGGCTGCCCCCCCCCCCCCCCCCCCCCCCCCCCCCCCCCCCTACAGATGTTGTTTACATGCTCCTTAATCACACATACAGCCCAATGAATGAGGGCTATTTATTTACCCATCATAAAAGGTCTCCACATTCATAAAGGATGCATTGCCCTCTGCTGGGGAATAGAGTGTGCCTATAGTTATGCCAGGGACAGTCACACTCACGCATGCACACGAACACACACACACACACACACACACACACACACACACACACACACACACACACACACACACACACACACACACACACACACACACATAGATCGCTCTACGACGTGCTAGGGTTGTTGTTATTGGCGGCAGTTCACCATAGATCTGCTCTTTGGTTGGATGAGTTTTCCAGGAGATGTTTTTAACACACATCTTGTATATGTGCCATCAAGGCGGTCTTGTAATTCCTTCTTCATAGTCCATGTCTCGGCACCATATAATAGGATGCTTTCAACACTCTGAAGAGAGAGACCTTGGTGGAGGTTGAAACGCTGGACTGCCAGACTCCGAGGAGTTTGTTGCAGGCATTCCAGGCTTGTCCCTTTCTGGCAAGAAAGTCCTTTCTCACATATATGAACCCAGATATTTAAAGTCCTCGACTTCCTTAATGTGTGATCCATCCATTGATGTAATACTTGGATGGGTAGCGTCCTCATTCATAAGCATGCACTCTGTTTTCTTGGCGTTTAACTTGAGTCTTACTTTGGAAAATGAGATGGTTAGACATAACAATAATTTGGCCTACACACAGCAACTTTACTATATGTACAATTACAGGTGTAAGAAAAAAAACGTTATTGTGCGAACTGAATTATGCAGTTACAGAAGAATTTGGAATGGAGAGGAGAGAATATGTGGCAAGGACCACAGAACACAACACAGGTTATATAACAGTCAGCACAGTCAGGTCATCAAATGCATGATTCAGTACAGTAGTGTAAAGGGCCACTAAAGGATGAGGTCACGCTGAAACTACATGGTCTGGGAACGCCCATATGGTACCTTTTCCTCCTTTTTTTCTTCGTTTTTGGTCCGGGTAGGGTGTAAAATGTCTTCTAATTAGTAAGGCCAGGCGGGGCCTCGGGCCAGCCCAGGTAGGGCCCAGGTAGGGCCGGGCCTTTATTTTCGGGCATGTTGAAGCCTGTTTTCGACGGCTGCCGGGCACGGCTGCGCAAATAACTTTGGGGCAGGCCTGTCTATAGAGTTTGAATGGACAGATATCAGTCAAAAGGGAGACATCGAAGAGGATCAACAAATGGAATGTCACCACAGGTCAGCTCCATATATAGAGATCTAAGGGTTTGAGGTCAGATGTAGAGTTGCTGGCTATCCAGGGTGTGATGAGGTCATATGTGGTGTGACGGACGGACTGACAGGTTTTTCAGGTTTTCATAGACAACGTCCAATATACTGTTATATGGTGAATTTTGGAACCTTTCCTTTTTTGGTTGCACTAAGACAGATACACTTCCTCGTGCAGGTGTAAAACATATCCAGTATCATTTGCATCGTTCAAGTGACATGGATAACAAAATAAAATAAAACAAGAAACACTGTCACCATGTGGTTCTGGGGCATATAAATAGACAAGACTAACTACACACAGGTGAACTGAAACACACAATCAACACTGGGATAGGCTAACAGGCAACAGGACACAGGTGGCTAGGGTTACACTAATACAGGGAGGTGAGACAAGGCAGGTGACAGAAAACAAGGCAGACAGGAAATCACAGAACACTATACTACTACAAAATAAGGTACAGAACACAAATACAAGTAATAAGTCCCAAAACACAGACAAAGTCCAAGGGCAGATGAGCTTACCGTGACACCTGTCTCACCTAGACACAGCATCTAACACGAATTGTGACGGGACAAGATTCAATTTATCCCCGGAGCAAGCAGGTCGGCTCTATTAAAAAAATAAAATCAGCACTTGCGCAGGAAGCTTGGTAGGAGTAAAGTTACATAGTGCTGCTTTAAACCTTTATTGAATATAGTATTTTTATGAATAAATGATTATATAAATGTATTAGACAATCATTGAAACAAGTCTGAATGACATCTAATTTACAATTGTTGGACAATGCATGGATCATAACTAGCCTATGAAGTACATCATCATTTAGCAATCAAAAAATATTTTTTTACTGCACTACTCAATAATGTAGGTTGTAATGCCCTCTGCTGGGGAATACTGTGTAACTACATGTATTAAAGTGTTTGCATGTGTCTGTATGTATTTGTACAGTATTACTATTTGTAGACATTTAGAAGTTAGGTTCAGTGGTTGAGGTCGGAGTTATGCCTAAGTGTCAGATATCAGTCACAGAGCCGTGAGCTTGTAGATCAGCTATTTTTGGTTTTAGTGTTAGAGGTGTGTGTGTGTGTGTGTGTGTGTGTGTGTGTGTGTGCGTGTGTGTGTGTGTGTGTGTGTGTGTGTGTGTGTGTGTGTGTGTGTGTGTGTGTGTGTGTGTGTGTGTGTGTGTGTGTGCTTGGAAATTGAACCTTGATCTACTGTAGTATGCTAGTAAATCAGGCCTACTACAGTCAGCAACAAAAGTTCCATTCACCAGTCACCACACACTCACTAATATGCACGCAAGCACACACACTTTCACTTTCACATGAAACTTTCGATATGACTCTATCAAGTAGTGTTCACAATTTGCACCATGTTTTTTTGTTTTTTTATATAACTTTGTTTATTGGTTTTTTTCACAGAAGCATTATTTAAATACTGAGTTTGACAAATAATAAATGGTGGCATTGACAGCTTCTCTTAAATAAACCCCACAATTATGACATAAAAGAGTAAACACATTGAATTTTCACCCCAAAGAAAAAGGACAACAGAAAACAAGACAAACAAACCTTAAATACAACATCAGTAAAAGTCGAAAAAATAAAAGGCAGACAAAAACAGACAAAACAGTACACAACATCCTATCAACAATCATAGGTACATGATACATCCATAATCCAATACAATACAATACAATACAATCCATACAATCACAGTATAAGCTACTTTTACAACAACAGTCCAGCAGACCTCACTCATCCCCAAGCAGAGACGGAAGAACCATTCAAGGAGTGTCTAATCTTCTCCAGTTTTACACAGTACAAGGTGTCCCTAACCCAATGAGTGTGAGAAGGGGAAGTGGGCGATTTGCCAGTTGGTCAGAATTAGTCTCCTAGCTAACAGAGTGACAAAGGCCAAAACATCCCTCTCTGGTTTAGAGAGCGACGGTACTGAGTGGAAAAACACCAAACAGGGCCCCCAAAGGTGTGGGTTCCATTCTTTGCCCGACTATCTTTGATAAGGAATTAAAGATATCTGTCCAATATTTGTGTAGAGAAGGGCAGAGCCAGAACGTATGGATGAGGTCTGCGGGAGCCTGCCGACATCTATCACACTCAGGAGACACATCATTATATATTCTAGACAACCTGGCCTTGGTGTAGTAGACACGGTGCAGTAGTTTACATTGAATAAGAGCATGCCTCGGCTCGCACAAATAGAGAACCCATGTACCCGATGTAGAATTGTACCCCAAACTTCCTCAGTTATCTCCTCTCCTATATCCACCTTCCAACAAGCCTTTTTGCACCATGTTTTAACTGTGAATTTTGTGAAAACATATGGTATATCTGCATGCAGTAGCCTATATTCTACTACAGCAGGACAGGAGACCTTTGGACTATAGGAAATACCTACAATAATATGCAATCTGCATAAACCAGTTTGCCATTGTTGTTTTCTTTTAGTTTTTTATTGTTTTTTTCCCATCATATGCTGCCCATAATGTCCAAGGTCCAAACTAAAGTAAGTTTTGCTCTTATGTTCTGTAGGAATGACCGTGTTAGTGGCTGGAGAAACAGTACAGAGTCGGCATTGGTAAAGGTTAACCATTTATATGTTAATTCACCAAAGGAGCACTACCAACTGGCATAAATACAGGAAGCTCTCTACTCCCAGCACAGACTTCACTTCAGTTCACTGGCAAAATGGCAGCCTTTTATACCCAGCTGGAGATAATGAGAATGGACTATCCCAGGGGTTTTCAACTGATTATGAACCAGGGACCACCACGCTGACTAATAATCAACCTGGGGACCACCACCCTAACTAAGAATCAACCTGGGGACCACTGTTGAGTTGGGTGAGGGGATATAAAAAATAATATCAAATTTGTTCATTTGAGGTGAATTAAATCAAGCCCTTAACAGTCAGTATAATTTAACTGGCATTATGCTAGTCGTCCGGAGCTATTCCTTTCCCATGGTTGCCCTTACTCTGTTCTCTTAACCTTCCATGTTAAACTCGTAGATGGCAGACACATGCGATTGCATGATTATATGGGCACATTTGACATTTCCTAATAGACTCAACCAGTCAATCCGGTTCACTTTCCCTTGAAATTCAAACTCCCTTTCTGTGGAAGTTCTTGACATCCGACTTCCCAGTAATTGACATTGATGTCATCATACATCACCAGGTCACTTAATTAACTAGTTCATTTCCCAACTAGTGGTCGATAAAAAACATACTAAATGCATGGCCAGGGACCACATGCAATACCTTCACGGACCACCAGTGGTCCACGGACCACCAGTTGAAAACCTCTGGACTATCCCATTTACATGGGGTGTCTTGTCTTCAAATGAGAATATAGGCTACCATAAATAAGCATACAATAAATACAAATAAATAACCTTAAACCATACAAATGTTACAAGTTTCTGTGAACCACATGAACTAAGTTATATAATAAGTCCTTCACACTACATAAATAAGCAATCACGACACATCTTAATGTTTGTTTTTACTTTAGTTCAATGTTTGTTTTAAAAACGCCATTGACAATGAAGGGAAAATTTACTTGAACATGAAATAACATTAATAAAGAGAATTTAATGTTTGTTTTGCCACTGTTTGTTTTACATCACCATTATAGGCTACATAACCTAATCAACATGAGTTAGACTTTGATATGCCCCTGATCACTTCACACGGGTGTGATTTTTTCTTTCTTTCTTCTTTTATTTTTCCTAGGTGCATGCAGGGGACATTCCTACATCAGCTGATTAATACCTCGTGAGAATTATCAGACTATGCAGGTGTTGATAATTCTCTCTTTCAAGATTGCATGGAAATGAGGGGAAATTGCTAAATTAATAGCTAACATTCATCAATTTTGGTGGTATGGATTATAGCCACACGAATCAATTAGGCTACGCTATTTAATCTTTCATTTAATCTATAGCGTATTATCCAGTTTGTGTAGGCTACACAGAAGACATAACTGCCGCCCTGCAGCCTGCAATCAATCATTATCTTCCCACACTGCTGCTCGTGGTCAGAAAAGCAACAGGAAACTGAAAGCATGAACTTGAAGCTCTTTAACTTTCGCTTTCGTTTTTTAAAGCGCTTCTATATTTGCGACGTTATGCCACATTTTTACAAATGATCAGGACGTTCTTCACTATAGACTCCAACGACGGAAATTGTCTAGGTACTGTAGGCTTATACCTTTTGGACAAAATAGGCTATTATTTATAGGCTACACTTAACATTGACAATGTTTGTATAATTTATTAAAGTAGCATATAGGGAAAGTGCGCATGGCATTTTGTCATTGCTCAGAGCGTGCGGCTTAATAAATGAATTGTCATTGTGATTGTACTGTCACTGCGTGATAGTGTCACTGTTAGGACAGTGAGTCAAATAAACAGGGGCTATTTTCTTTTCTTCTTTTTGTATAGGCCTACCTGGCAAGAAGAGGTTCATTGATAAAGTGCAATGAAGATGGAAGCAAAGATGCGCCTGAGAGAATGGCTGATAGCTCAGATAGACAGTGGACAGTATGAAGGACTCTCCTGGGAGAAAGAGGACAAGACAATGTTCAGAATCCCATGGAAACATGCGTCAAAGAAGGATTACAATCAGGACGAGGATGCAGCCCTTTTCAAGGTAGTTATTTATCATTTCAACGTGTTGCATCATGAATAGGCCATAGTTTCTGGTGGTGTCCCTGTTGGGGCGCAGCTCTGTCATCTTTTTTTTTTTTAACATTAAATATTAAGTTAAAACATAGCTAAAATTGCCAGCCTACTACAACCATACATCATGCTTAAATGTGTAGGTCTACATGAAGTTATTGTCAAAACGATAGGCCTACTCTATGAGGAAGTTAATAAATCAATTTATATCATAATGAAGCCTTACACAAAATGTTGCAGTAGCCTAATGAATATGGAAAGAAAGAACAATAAAACAGATATAGATATATGCTGTATATGCTATAAGTGATGAGGAGGCCTATAGGCTAAGCCTATTGAATGTATTTAAATTACACAGAATGTAGCCTATACATTTTGCAATGGTTAAAATGTTTAACCATTGCAAAATGTAGGCTACGGTATTCTGATATCAGAATAGCGTAGCCTACATTTTGATTTTGCTACATTTTGATTTTGATACTGTATCAAATTGAAGAGTTCCTGTACAGTATGTGGTTCTCAAAGTGTAAGCCGCAGACCTCTAGTGGTCCTCGAGGAGGTTCCCCTGTCAAATGAATTAATATTATAATTATAGCATAAAATTATTTGTGATTAGCCGATCTACAAGCTCACAACGCATCGTGATGCTTTATATGCATTGCCTTGTGATCATGATTTTTAGAAAATTATAATTTTATTTTGGGGGGAGGGGGGGGGGGGGGGGGGGATGAACACAAAAGTTCTGTTATGGGGATCGCTGGCACAAAATATTTTCAAATAGGGCTCTGGAGCCACATATATACAATATATACAATTCGGGGGTCCTTGACCTTGTTTGAGAGCCGCAGCGGCTGTACTACCATGTGATCTTTGTGCTTGTCCCCCTGCAGGCCTGGGCTGTGCACAAGGGTAAGTACAGGCAGGGGAGGGACGTGGCTGACCCGACGATGTGGAAGACCCGCTTGCGCTGTGCACTGAACAAGAGCACAGACTTCCAGGAGGTGGTGGAGCGTAGCCAGCTGGACATCTCTGAGCCCTACAAGGTCTACCGCGTCCAGCCAGACACCAGCATAGTCATAACAGGTGCAGTTAAAACATCTACAGCAGACCTGAGGCCTATTATACAGACGCCTCCTATAAATCACTGAAAAATCTTGAAAGTGAACCAAAGATATGTTAAAAGGAATTGCAGATTTCACAGCGTGGCACGAATAATATTTATAATATTTATGCTTATATTAAATTAGGCCCACTGGTTTTCTAAATCAGCAAGTGTGAAAGAAGATAATGGTAAGTTTACAGTAGTGCAGTGCACCAATTTCCCATATACCGCTCTTTAACTCATGCTCATGTACTGTACAGTGTACTGTAAGCAAGTTAAAGAGCGGTATATGGGACATGTATATTATGCAGTATATAGGATATGCCTAGTGTTGCGCCCTAAATTTGTGGCACTACTGGTTGCAGACAGTCAGGTTGTAGTTAAGACGTGTGCTCCAGAAAGTGATGTCCAAACATGTGCGTAGAGTTGGTATAATGAGGATTTATTATCTGTCTCTGCAGGCCTAGTCACTGCAGCATACATATAAATAAATGCAATAAGCGTAAATGATACAAACAGCCTCCTAAACACAGTCTGAGAACTGTTTGCCTCTTGTCAGCAACACCTGCTGGTTGATTGAGACCTGATTAAATACCCTGCCAACCTTCACATTGACCACACCCCTCAGTGGACATCATTGGGCACAATTAGGAGGCTCAAATGGCGCTTACACCTAGTATGTTTGTTTATTTAGTGTACTGTGTGGCCTCCTAATACATATTAGGGCTGTCAAAAGTTTAAGTCTTATATTCTGGTTATATTCTACATGTCTTTTCTTTCAGAATTACCCAAGATAGAGAATCTGTTGGCCATCCAGGTTGGTGTGCCCAGCTCCCCTGCCAGGGGCACCCCGCACCCACAGCGACCCCCGCACTCACAGGGACCCCCGCACTCACAGGAACCCCCACACCCACAGCGACCCCCACACTCACAGCGACCCCCGCACCCACAGGGACCCCCGCACTCACAGGAACCCCCACACCCACAGGGACCCCCGCACTCACAGCGACCCCCGCACCCACAGGGACCCCCGCGCTCACAGGGACCCCCGCACTCACAGGAACCCCCACACCCACAGCGACCCCCACACTCACAGCGACCCCCGCACCCACAGGGACCCCCGCACTCACAGCGACCCCCGCACCCACAGGGACCCCCGCACTCACAGGTAACACCACACCTGACAATTGTGTGTGTGTGTGTGTGTGTGTGTGTGTGTGTGTGTGTGTGTGTGCGTGTGCGTGTGCGTGTGCGTGTGCATGCGCGTGTGTGTGTGTGTGTGTGCGTGCGAGCGAGCGAGCGCACGTGTTTGAAAGACAAACAAACAAACAAACACAATTAATACACATAAATGTTCGTTATTATAGATATATTTATTATAAAAACAGAATGGCAGATAAAGTACAGAGTACAGATCGACTTTAGATCAAATTCTGAAATAACTATATTTTTTGAAATGTTGTGTTAACATGCTTGTGTCTTTCTGTTTCCTATAGTTTCTCTGTAAGACGGAATCATTAAATGAAGATGAAAATGAAGTCCCAAATGTGAATGGTAAGGACCACAATTAAGATAAACACACTGTTGAATAAAGCTGCAATCTGGAATTTATTTAAATAGAGCATGTTAATACATTATGCTAGTACATCTGCAGTGGTTGGTATAGGCCAGCTGCTGGTGGTGTGCAATACCTCCCCATGTCCAGTACAGTGTTGCCAACTCTCCAGTGACGGAAGTAGCTAGTGGCTCCTCGAAAAGTAGCTAAAAGTCGCCAGGGGTGGGATATGCGCGCGCGTAGCGCGCGCCGCCCCTAGCGACTTTTTTGCGTCCCTAGCGACTTTTAGGCGCCCCTAGCAACGAAAATATGTAGCCAGCCCAGAAAAACATTTGTCATTTATGTGCACTTAGTTTGTATCATCTCTTCATTTGATAACACATCGTTTAAACTCATTGTAATATAAAAAAAAACATACCTCAATTCAACTAATGTTTAGAACGCTATTTTGTTCCGATCCATACAGGAATTAGAAGGTTAATACTTTATGCATCCGAGTGTGTATTTTATTTTTACTAGCAGACTATAAACTGAGCTGCCAGTGCTTCCTCCTTTCTTGCTCTGTCGAGCTCGAGGGGCGCGTTCGGAAATACCGCACCGGAGCGCACTCGCCTAGGCAGAGCAAGAAAGGAGGAAGCACTGGTACAGACAGTCTGTGCAGTGTGCACATATAATAACCGAGCCGAGGAAGCCACTGAGCCTGCTGTGACCTGTGAGCCAGACCAGACGCGCCGACCACTTTTAGTTTTGCCAATTTAGCGGAGTTGAGGCTGAGAAAAAAAAAATAATGATTTTATCTCTGGCGCATATCTGGCGCCTGTCAACACGATTTGTCCCCAATTCACCAGGGGAAAAAAGCTAGATTTCTCGCCAGAAGCTTTTCACTAATTCAGTCGCTAGGGGGGTCTGGAAAGAAGCTAAATATGACGACAAATCCGCTAAGTTGGCAACACTGGTCCAGTACTTGTACTGTGAAGTTTTTTTGGATAGCCAATGTACTGTATACATGGATAAAGTGGTTAAAATTAGTGGCTAAAATATTTAGCAGGGGACCCCCTGGAACCATCCGAATTGACCCCTGGGGGTCTCCTGACCACACTTTGAGAACCAATGCTGTATAGTAATAATGTAATCCAGCGATTCCCAACCTGTGGGCCAGGTGAGAAAAGGGTGAAAAGTTGTGGTATTGTGTCTGTATTTATGTGGAAAACGACCTCTGCTCCTGTTCAGACGCTCTCATGAGGGAGCACATGTACTGCTGGCTAGATGGAGGAAGACCGCGCCATCACAACTCTCCTCCGCGAACCTTTCTCAGCCCCACGCTGGCTATAACTGGTAAGACCCCTAATGCAGTCATTCTCAAACATTTTAATTTAAAATAATCTTCAGTTTGGTATACTTTAGGCCACAGACCCCGGCTAATATACGCCCCTCTGAGTTACAGACCCGTAAGGGCCCATTTGTTTCCAAACTATCAGTCATTCAAGGACTCCCCCAAGGACCCCTGGTGGTCCCCCTGGACCTATACATTGAGAACCATCGTGTAACCAATGCATTTAAATGTAAACAAAACAATGACCCGCTTTTCCACTGGGAGACTAGTATTGAAGGAGAATGCATGCTTGTGTCCGCACAGACTTCCGTATGCGCGTGAGGTTGTTATACCACGGCCACATCGTGACGGAGGTGTCCACCAGCAGCCCAGACGGCTGTTTCATCCTCCAGGGCTCCGTTCCGCTGGGAAACGAGAGGATATATGGGCCTTGCAGTGCCCAGCAGCTCTCCTTCCCTTCCCCAGAGGTGATGTTCCGGCTGGATCCGGGCATAACGGAGACCATGGGCCGCCTCCTGTCGCACCTGGAGCGGGGCGTTCTGCTGTGGGTCGCTCCCGATGGCGTGTTCGTCAAGAGGTTCTGTCAGGGCAGGGTTTTCTGGAGCGGGCCTCTGGCAGAGCACACCGACAGACCCAACAAACTGAACCGGGAACGGACCTGTAAGCTGCTCGATATGCCTATATTTCACAAAGGTAAGTAAAGTGCACTTTAAAAGTCTCTGGCCTTATCAGATTCGCTCCTAATAAACGCAGTTTTTAATATATCCATGTGCAAGTCAGTCATATCACTGTTGCTCTGGTTAAATTCTGAGAGTCTTGTTTGCTGAGTAAATGTTGGTTGGAGATTGTATTATGTGGTCCATGTACTCATCAAGCAGAACAGTTAAAGTCTTTATTGTCACACAAAGTGTGTGAAATTCGTTTTTGTGCATAATTCCCATCCCATTTCCATTGAAGAAAAACAAAGAAAGGGAAGAAGGAAGAAAAGGGGGGGGTTGGGGTTAAGTTAAGGAGATCAAGGAAGGAAAAGAAAGAAAACTTCGAGCGGTTTTACCACGCACAGTACAGGAAAAGGGATTATCTTCTGTGCTGGTCTTAGATATTTACAAGCTTTTGCTACAAATGGTACAACCAAAGGGTCTCTTAGCTTTTTCCCACGAAAAAACATATTTACACATGATACCTGAGATAAGATATATATAAGGTGCATAATTATATTAAGGACATTATTCAAGGTGCTAGGATATGAATTAAGGTGCAAGGAGTGCGGTGGTTCAAGGAAGAGCTAAAGTCCAAGTCAACTATTCCCTGATATAATCTCAGTAGGTTCAGGAAGACGGCCAGCCTAACGACATTGATTGTCATCAGGCCACCTAGCAAGACTCATGCCTTGCTCAGCGTTCAGTTGCCAATGCTGTGCCTCAGCTTTGTTTCGTTTGATACTCGTTTGATACTTTTGTTTTGAGCATTTGTTTAACCACTGCGCTTTAGATGGCGCCCAGTAACTACTATACTATCCACACCTGCGTGCTAGCCTGCCATACTTCATGTTATTATTAAACAACTTAGTAGCCTACACACACAGTTGTGGGATTTGGGTTGAATTAAACACTGATTGAATGTTTATTCTGGTTGAGTTCTGCTGTTTGTGTCCAAAACACACGCTCTCTAAGAGCAAAGATTTTGCATTTATTTGCATGCGTGCAAATGCTTGTGAAATCACTAATTATTCATGACGATTTGTTGTTTTGGACATGCAAGGTTTGCACTCGACAGCAAAGATTTCCCATTCACAGGTGGAGACAGCTGTGAAAGTGTTCATTAGCCTGGCTCAAATTACACTCATTTAATGTTAACGCCCTGTTATACGGCTCTGACTGTTGGAGAATGACAGAAAAACAATTGTCAAAATATTGTCACATTGCAAAGCGTTATGACCTTGATGGTCTATATCTATATCAGTGTGAACAATAGCATTGAAAGAAAAAAGACTGTGAAGATATAATGCAATTATGCAAACATTGTAAAATGCTTCGTTAAAGGCGTTACTACAGTAGATAAATGCAGAAAATGTACCATTTTGATGCCGTCAATCAGAGTCTTGTCTGTCATTTTGTCCTGTCCGTGTTCATGCACAGAGCTCCAAAACTACATTCATGGGGAGGGTTCCAGACCCCACTATGACATTGAGCTGTGCTTTGGGGAGGAGTATCCAGACCCCAACATCCCCAAATGTAGAAAGCTCATCGTGGTAGAGGTACGTAATGACGCTTCAGCAACCAGGTGTATATATTTCCATATAGAGGAATAATAATAAAATATGTAATAATAATAAAATATCACCCAATAGGATGATTAAACACCTCAGCTCCGCCTCAGAGTTTAATCATTCTGAAGGGAGTTATTTCTCAACAACTACCACAGCTACTTAATAGATACCGGTATATGAATAAATTTACCCAAAAGTAACAACAAAACAAAGTATTTCCTTGCTTACGGTAATTAAAGTATTCTATAAGTAACACGGTCACCTTGGAAAACAAGGAAGTGTTGATCAAATAGAATCAATTTCCGGTTACTGCTTTGTTTATTTCTCGCTTCAAATGTTTTCAAAAACATTCTTGAGAGCAGCGTTTAGTTATAATTTATGCACGATATTGTGTGTTTGTTTACATGGCTGTCATGTTGGATTCAGCTCAGACAGGTGTTCCGCCTCTGGGGCTTTGATTAGACAGTGGTCTGTTATTGAGGTGTCATCCCCAAACCCTATACGGCTTGTGCAAGGCAAGGACGCACTGTGATTGGCCAGTGGCTATACTTTGAGTGGCAGTCGGGGCAAACGGCCTCGCCAGAACATGATTTAGGCTACCATTCTGTGCCTATCGGGTGAGTCGGCTCAATAGAACTTCGTCAACATTCGTCACGGCAACTCGCTTGCTTAAGCTCGCTCGGTGGTGCCTCACGTGGCGCACGTTTGCTTGAGACGGCGCGCCTCCGTTGCGGTCCAAAACTATTCTTTATCGACCAAAGAAACTGTCCGCAGTTGTTGTATAGGCAAGAGGCACATCCGCGTTGTCCACAGAAGTGGGGCGTGGTTATAAGCACAAGCCGTGTAGAATTTAGAATGTTATTGAGCGGAGCGGTCATTATTCAGAAATAACACACAGCTGAATTCAGTGATTGACCAATGAGAATCAAGCATTCAACCAAGCCGTGTAATAAAGATGATGTATTATTGACCCATTATTCCCAAATGTATTATTCTTGTTATGGTTTGTCCTCTTACAGTATAGTTTACACCAAAATGTCATTAAATGATAAATGTTTGTCTTCCCCATAAAACAGTATATTCTTAATGAATTCTTCATGCATCACCAGGAGAGGGCGCCATAATCATACTCAATGCTTTTTGTGCATTCCCTTGGTGGCTTGTGAGCAGGTGGTGCCCTTGTTCGCTGTAGAACTGCTGCAGAGATTCCACAGAGGAGAGAGTGAGGAGAAGCTGCAAGCTCACACCCTCAACGCAGATAGAGAGGAGGTGTAGGAGCAGCCAGGGTATGTGAGGGGATGGATGTCATCACCACCACCACCACTATATTTGTGTTCTCCCAACAGCATGTACTCGGGTGGGAACCTCATTATTTCCGAAAACGCTACTTTTCACGATTCAAATTAAGAGAAAAGAGAAAATAGCAGATCTACGTGCTGCGTTTTGAGCTTGCTATTTTTGCTTTGTTTGTGTGATGCTGTAGAATGACAAAGTAGGGCATTAATTTACAAAAAAAAATCATGAAAAGTCTCAAATAATGGAAATAAGAGATTTCTATCCTAAAGCAATGATAATGTACATGACAGAAGTTTCTTCTTTGAGCATGTATACATTTAGTAAAGGAAATGTAAATGTAAATTACAGTGTTGTAGCCATGATTCAAATAATTATTTTACTGGATGCCATATAACTAGACTATATGATAATCATACAAATATAATCATGCTTTAATATTGTTAAAGCATGATTATATAATTAAATAATGGCATAACAATATTTTTCTTGATTTATGTTGACAAAGAGTAGGCTATATTCACAATATTTAATATTTTTTGTAACCTAAATAAAGTACATAGCCTTCTATGCAGAGAATAAAGTCACACCTCAAATTAAATCTATAAAGCCGTTTCTTCCTTTTATTTCTAGCGAACATCATATAATAACAGATTCACAATTTTAAAAATATACATTTTTATAGCTATAACATTGACAAAGAAAAAAAAATCAACGAGTAAGGTTTTTGTTTTTTGAAAATTCAAGAAACAAAACAAACAAAAAACAAAATCACTAAAGTGAGAGAGTGTGCTGAATCAGAGGAGATAATACCCGTATCAGAGTTTTAAAATACTTTCATCGTTTTCCCTGCTTTCGAACATATACAGTACGTAAAAAAAAAAAGAAGAAGAAGAAACAGAAAACGGGAACAGAAGCGTTCGGTGCACAGGGGTCAAGAGGATTCACAAAGCATCATGTTTCCAACGTGTTATTAGCACCATTTCTCTTCTAGTCATTCAGCTTTTAATGGAAAAACACCGTAAGTGTGGAGGCGAGAGAGAGAGAGAGAGAGAGAGAGAGAGAGAGCTGACACAGACCCTGTCTGTGTGGGCGGGGATTGTCCGTTATACGCAGGTTTCATTTTAGTGTTCTTCCCTTTTCGCAGAGATAATGTTAAGAACATATTGAAGGCCATAATGCCTTGAAGAACAGAAAACTTTGGACATGATGACCCCCCCACACACCCCCCCCCCCCCCCCCCACCCACCCCCAGTGAGGATGAGAATAAAAAAAGGCTTTTTTTTTACATTCACCTTGCCTACCCGTGACCGACACGTCGGTCAGAAGCAAGAAAAGAAAAACCGGAAACGCGTTGCAAAAATCGACAGTTTGCATTAAAATCTGTTTAGCATATTTACTGTATATATAACATCTGTAATGTAATATATATATATATTAAATATATATATTTATAGTCAATATGTGTGTGTGTGTGTGTGTGTGTGTGTGTGTGTGTGTGTGTGTGTGTGTGTGTGTGTGTACTGTGTACTTCTTCAATAGAGTTTACTATCATAACACTGATTGAAATCATTACCCTGCAGAAAAAACACTGTCAGTATAGGCGTGTGGGACGAGCATTAAAAAAGAAAGAAAAAAGTGACCACGTACGACTACGACGTACAAGTGCTTGATTGTCTCACTAAATGTCTCAGTGTCTCCTGGGAGACCATCTCCATCCTGCTGCTGCTGATGATCCTTAGCTGGGAGGGACAGGAACGCAAAAGAAAAGAGAATAAAATGTAATTAAAAAATAATAGGGATAAGAACGAGATGCATGCCTGATTTATATAGTTCGCAGCATCGCCACAGAAATAGCTGATGCGTGTGCTTGTAGATCGGCTATTTTGGGGAAAGAAAGAAAAAGAAAAGAAACAGAAGAAGAAGAGGAGGAGGTGTAAAAGCCTGATTCATATACTTCCACCGTACTGCGGCGCCACCTGCCGATAATAGCCGATCTATACCGTTACGAGCTCGTAGAGTAGATCGTCTCTGTCGGGTGGAAACCTCATATGACCAAAACACTTTCAAAAGGGTAGCAAAAGGGCCCGAGCGCCGGGCGGCTGGCGTAGCTGTCTGGGCACCGTGGCTGGTAATCCAGTCTGGCAGTGTGCTGCGGGTTCGACTCCCGATCCCGACAGACTTTACTGCGTGTCACCCCCCCCTCCCCCATCTCTCTCCCCATTTCCGGTCAGCCTACCTTCATCTATCCCTCCATCAATAAAAAGGAAAAAGGCGAAAGCAAAAAAAAAATCTTTTAAAAAAAGGGTAGCAAAAGTAAGCAAATCGACAAGCTCAAAAACGTGTCGCTTTGCACCGCGCTTCGAGCTTGTGGATCTCTTGTTGCTTTTGTGTGACACTGTAGTATGATCAATAAGGGCATTAATGTACGACCAAAAACACAAAAAGTTTAAATATGGAGATAAGAGGTTTCTGCCCAACAGCAACGAGATACTGTATAGGCTTGTAGATCGGCTATAATTGGCCAAAGCGCCCCGCGGTGCACCGGAGATCTAAATGAAGCGTGGGGAGGACTCAGCTGGGGTCGTGCAGTGGGCTGGGCAGCAGTGTGCATGGTGGACACCCGTACAGTTTGACATTTATATTTATATGATATATAAGGTTTCCTTCCCTGCAACCCTGCCTTTAGGTCTCTCCATTGTATATCTTGGTGGGTGCAACAGAGACAAGGAGGGTGTGTTTGTGCTTTGTGTGTGTGTGTGTGTGTGTGTGTGTGTGTGTGTGTGTGTGTGTGTGTGTGTGTGTGTGTGTGTGTGTGTGTGTGCATGTGTGTGCGCACGCTTGCGCACATGCGTGCGTGTGTGTGTGTGTGTGTGTGCGTGTGCGTGTGTGTGTGTATGTATACGTGCGTGCGTGCATATACTTGTGTTGCTGTACTTGTAAAGCCCAAGCCACACGAAAGGGTCGCGTCGGGTCGCGACAAAACATTTTTTAAGGTAAACCACACGATGCAACTCATTGAGTTGCATCGGTGTGGTTGACCTTAAACAACGTTTTGTCCTGACCCTTTGGTGTGGTGTGGGCTCTAGGGTCAAATGTCCCAACAAGTATAATAGAATTTGAGAAATAGAGTGACGTGAGGCCAATTTCCCTGGTCCTTGCTCTATAAATATTTAATTTAGTTTAGGGTAACAAATTAGGGAAACATTCAGATTGGGGTTAGGGTTGGAGTTTAGCCTGAGATAATTGTGTAGTTGCTCTGCAGTGTCGTGCAGTGAAAATGTTCGGTGCACGGCTCCTAAAATGAAGATGTCCTCACAAGTATAGTAATACACGCACGCGTGTGTGTGTGTGTGTGTGTGTGTGTGTGTGTGTGTGTGTGTGTGTGTGTGTGTCTGTGTGTGTCTGTGTGTGTGTGTGTGTGTGTGTGTGTGTGTGTGTGTGTGTGTGTGTGTGCGCGCGTGTGCGTGCCTCTACTGCCACTTCATTTGCTTGGAGCCATGAGGTAAATCCGGAGGGTTCTCATCAGTCCTGGTCGGGGGCAAGTTGTCCGGCGCCGACCAGCGCCTTTTGCGCGGCCGTGGCCGCTCCGTAGCGGAGGAGGAGGTGTCCGCAGGAGAGGAGGGAGGCGGGGCCAGAGAGGCGGGAGGAGGAGCAGGAGGAGGAGGAGGAGGAGGAGGAGGAGGAGGAGGAGGAACCGGCGGGTGGTGAGGAAGGGGTGGCGGTGGAGGTGGAGGCGGCATCTCCTCCCTGTTGGAGGAGCTGCTGGACTCGCCTCCCGCGGCCCTGGTGGAGGAGGAGGAGTGCGCGCGGTGGGACCTGGAGGAGCCGGAGCGCACGGTGCCGTGCGTCCGGTGGGCGGAGGTGGCGGGAGGTGTCGGGGTGAGGGCCAGGCAGACGTCTCCCTCGGCCAGCTGGCGGCAGGGCAGGCCGTAGAGCTGCGTGGTTCTCTGGGGACAGCAGGAAGACCATCCTCGGTCGCGCACGAAGAACGGATACTCCACCAGGACCTTCAGTAACTCCTGCACACAATGGTAAAGGGTGCATTTATATAGATTGTGCATTACATTCACCCCCATTGATTTGGGTGATTTGGAAAACCCGGTCTGCCACGGTAACAAGATGCATGCGTGCACAACATGCATGCACTACAGTGGGGGGACACGCAGCAGGCCAACAGCACGCCTGCCCCCGCTCGATCATGTTTGGCGGAAGGCCCCTCTCTATCCTGATTGGATGAAGGCTGGGCCACATAGCCAAACCTAAGGTTTTTTGACCCCAGGGGTTAACTGGGGACAGGGAGGAACTCCTTAGACCCTCAGCTGCATCTATCAATGTCAGGTATACCAATAGAACCAGGTTAAGAAAACTAAACAGCTTGGAGTTTTACTGGACATTGGTCATGGTCGGACAATGGTATTGATGGCATTGTAACTAAAATGGGTAGAGGTATAGCCATGGTCAGGAAGTGCTCCACATACTTGACATCCTCAGTTATCTGTCAAGTGATGCAGTCATTGGTGTTTTGTCACCTTTATTATTGTCCTGTTGTATGGTCACCGGTGACTGAAGCAGACCTGAACAAACTACAACTTGTTCAGAACCGAGCTGCTAGACTGGCACTTCATTGTTCTACTCGCACAAATATTGAATATTTGTATAAACGCCTGTCCTGGCTGGTTATCTGTTAAAAACAAACTCCATTGCAGTGTCCTCATGTTTGTTAGAAACATAATTTCTAATCAAACACCAGATTACTTCTTCAAACAGTTATTAAAATCAATGTGACATAATCATAACACCAGAATTGCCAGCCTCGGTAATTTAACACTCCCTGCTCCGATCAATATCATTTTGGAACATGTTACCACCTCACATTAATATAACACAAGATAAATTATCTTTCAAATATGCTTTAAAGGAACACTTGTTACAGCTGACCACATGACCATAATGTTATTCTTATTATGTTGCATTTACTTTTATAGAATGAATTGTAATGATTTATTTTCATGTATTTAATCTTGTTGAATGTATTTGTAATTACTGTATGTATTTATGTACTTTTTGTATGTATTTTATATGGACCCCAGGAAGATTAGCTGTCGCCCCGGCGTCAGCTAATGGGGATCCATTCAATAAACAAATAAACAAATATGGTCAGCACACTCTATAGTAGGGAGGATTAACAAAACGTGATATTTGAATTAAGTGAAATCACTGAATATACCTTTAAATCTGGTGGCCCTATTTTGGGCATTTTATACCGCTGATCCGACCAATTCACAATATGTCCGAGTCATAGTGTCGGAGGCTTTGCCAAGAGTACCCGCTGTACCCGTCTGTCTGTGTCCCTTTTGTGCCCATATATGGAGATGTCTGTTTCTTTCTGTCTACCTGTGTTTCTTTCATGCCCATCTCTGTATCTGTCAAGTCCTTGTCCCTTTCATTGCGATATACGAGATCTCTGATGTCAACAGTATAATGTCCATATATGGCCATGTCCCCTTTTGTGCCCATAATAATGGAGCTGACTGATTTGTTTGTGCCTGCCGTGACACATGGGGTGATAACATACTCTATATTTGGGCTGCATGCAGTGAGAACTCCTTGGCTGAGTCATCAACATAAGCAGCATGACATTGTCTGTATTCCTTTAAGCCAATTTGAATATATATATATAGGACAAGGAAGATTTCCCTAATTTTCAAAGATTTTGAAAGATTTGAGAAAATAAGATATAACTCACAATGCCTTGCAATGGCCTGGATTCATCCGATTGCATTTATGTGCTTGAGGCAGACACTAGGTGATCTGCTAACAATAGTGTTTTCAGAAGTTGTCAAAAAACATGTGTACATTGTATTTTATGTCTGTCTTTTATTGCATTTGAGCTTTAATACTGTAGCTTTTGTGTTTAGTATAAGTATTACTGTTTAAAGTAAATTGGTAAACCGCGCCCCCTATGGTATGAATCAGTATTGCTGAAGCTGAGCATTTAGCAGGTTAATTGGTCTTTATTTAACGAAATAGAGTGCAGAAGACAGTCAGACGCTAGTTTGACACGTGGAATACAACTGTTTTGACCGTAATTTCGGGCGTTTTTGTTCTTATTGGAACATGGCTTCCAGTCAAGATAACAGAAGATAAACTGTACTTTGTGCATGGACTGTATTTTTTGTTTCTTTTTTGTGTGCATTTTCTGTACTGCTGGATTATTCAGTAAACTCCGTGAACGTCAATCTGCTGCCTGGAGTCTGTGAGTAGCCTACTGTGGTCCAGTTTCTGCATCTTGGATTTGCAAATACAGTAGCCTAGTAGCCTAATAAAAGCCCTACCTGTAAATACATGTAGGCCTATCATACAAGCCTGCTTCAAACTAGTTAAAGATTAGAAAAATTGGAATGACTATTTTTAGAGAAAATATGCCACTACATCTAGTCAAAACAGTTTCCATATGAATGTGAATGTGCCTGAGAGAAAATTTGGAATCACTATTTTTTGAAAAATGATGCCAGTACTACAGGTGACAAATATACCAGTAAGATTAGGCCTAAAGTACATTAAAAAAATTGGTTTAGCTGAAAAAAGTTACATTAAAACTGAGGAAGTATATGACCTGACCACAGGTTGAAATGAGGTGAAATGCCTTTAAGTAACTGCCTAGGAGGAAGCCAGTGGTGTAAACTATGAAGTAATCAAATACATTCACTTTGAATTAACATTTTGAGGTACTTTTACTTTACTGGAGTATTTCCAATTCCCAGTACTTTTACTTCTACTCCACTACATCTCTGATCCAAATATTGTATACTTTTACTCCACTATGTTTGACATTTTTGGTTAGTTACTTTATAGATTTTTATTATTATTACAACAAATAACATTCATTAACCACTTCATTCCGGCCATTTGAAAATAGCCAATCTACAAGGTCACAATGACATTGAGCTTGTACATCTGCTGTTTTCATGTTTGAGTGGTGCAATCACTCCAAGGAAACAACAATGTCCCTATCTATGTCCCTATGTCCGTCCCTATATGTTTAGAGTACCAACTCTGCCACTCACTTCAGACTTTTTTTAATACATTTTATGAAAACTTGTGAAATGGGACATGCTGCGTACTTTCTACGTTTGGTACTTTAAGTAGCCTACATTTTGATACCAATACCAATACTAAAGTGTTAACTTTGAATTGCGGACTTTTACTTGTAACTGTATTTTTACATTGCAGTATTGAAACTTTTACTTAAGTAGAACATGCGACTATACGTCTTTCCAGCATGGTGGAAGCTGACCTGAGTGTTGCGGTCGGTGAGCAGGACCTGCAGGTGGCTGAAGCCGTGTGCGTTGCCGGGGCCGATGAGCAGCACGGTGCACGTGCTGAGGTGGAACTCCGGCGAGGTGTCGGCGCTCCGCAGGAAGTCCTCCGTCCGCAGCTCCTCCACGCGCTTCAGACGCCCGCTGGCCAGCTCGATGAGGGAACCCTTGGCGAAGTGAGGTAGGAGCGCGGGGGGGGATTGGTGAGCGGCCGGCGGAGAGGCGTGAGGGCGGGAATGCCGCCCGGGGGACAACTCTCTCCCCCGGTCTCTCTCTCGCCGGCGCTCTCGCTCGCCGTCTCTGTCTCTCTCTCTGTCCTTGTTGTTGTTGTCGTGGTGGTGGTCTCGCTCCTTGTCCCGCTCTCTGTCTTTGAGTCTGTCCCTGTCCCGCTCTCGCTCCTGTTGCCTCTCCTGGTCTCTGTCCCGCTCGCGGTCTCGCTGGGGCCTCTCGTGGCTGTTGAGCACGCTCAGGGGCGAGTGTGCCGAGGTCCGGGGAGCGTGCGGCCGGGGCCCCGGCTCCCTGTGCAGGCTGTACTGAGGCGTTCCTGAGGGGCCGTACAGAGGGTAAGCCTGGGCATGGGGGCTGTTGTTGTACACGGAGCCCAGCGAGTAGTAGATCTGGGCCTCGGACGGCAAGCCCAGGGGTTCTAGCAGCCCCCCTCTGCCCGCCCGGGGATCCGGGCCGAGGCGATGGGGACTGACGGAGAGCAGACCGGAGCCGGTCTTTACCGTCCCGTGGGGGTCCCTGTCCTGCAGAGAGGAATGTGTCTCCGGGCCCTCCTGAGCGTGGGGGTCTGAGAAAAATGGCCCTCCCGTTTGGACGCGGCCCGCCATTTCCTCCTGCTGCCTCCGGCCGCCATTGGCGTGGGAACCGTGCGGGCCCGCGTCCAGCCTGGTTCTGCTGCTCTCGGCACCGTAGTCTCCTGTAAGGGGCGGTCTGGAGGTGGAGACAGCCCTGCTGCCCGACCCGTCCAGACCGTTAGGCCTCTTCCCTTGCAGGTAGCGGTTTCGGCCCTCGGCCAGGCCGGGGTCGGGAGGATACAGAGGAGGGTGGCTGAACAGGTGGGACGGAGAGAACAGAGCCGAGCTGTAGTCCCTCCGGACGCTGTTGAAGTAGGACCACATTTCCCGGGAGTCTGCCGGGAAGGGAGTTTTGAAGGAGGAAGTCGCCGAGGACGTCGGGGGGGCAGGCGGAGGTGGCAAGCTGAGGGGCCTCTCTCCGCGGAGGGGCCCCTCTCCTCGAAACCACCGGGAGTGGTGCGGGAGAGGCGAGGAGAGCGGGTCCTCCCTCCAGGACGGAGAACCCGAACCCCTTCTATCTTGTCCCGGGAAAAGGGGAAGGGGAACAGAGGGCGAGTAGGCCAGGTGCCATGGCAGGGGCAGGGAGACACCCGGTGGTGCCGGGGCAGGGATGGGCGGAGGAGGAGAGGGGAGGAGGTGGGGGTTGGGGTTAGTCAGAGCCCTGTCGCCGTCGCTGGCCTCCCTCGCTCCTCCCTCCCCTCGCCCCGAAGCAGAGCGGCTCCGGAGGGGCACGGGGGGCTTGAACTCGTCCAGAGGGACGTGCTGCTGCTCCCCCGCCGAGCCTTGCCGAGACTCCCTCTTCTTGGGAGGGAGGCACTCTTTGCCACGGTCGGGGCTGGGATTCATGGGTGGGCTCCAGCGGGCAGTTTTGGGCCCCCTGAGTGCGGGCGCAGGCTAGGTCACATGGGCCTCACGCGAGAACGAGGGGTGCAGCGAGAGGGGCGGGCCTCTACACGGCATCACTGTCCAGTCACTGTTGACGTCCTACAGCTGAAGCACCACTCACCTGAAGCGGGGGGAGGGGGGGGGGGGGAAGAGAGGCAGAGGTTTTTTAACAAAAAGCCACCATGTTGGAGCCACCATGGATATACCTTCGGGCTTCGGGATACCCTTTGGTTGTACAGTTTGTAGCAAAGCTTGTGAATAAGCTAAGAGACATTTTTGTTGTACTGTTTGTGGCAAAAGCTTGTAAATATCTAAGAAACCACACAGAACCCTTTACCTGTACTTTGTGTGGCAAGAGCTCTCACACTTTATTTATTTTCCTGCCTTGATCTCCTTAACCTCCCCCTCTTCCCTCTGCTTTGTTTTTCTTGGAAAAAATGACACAATGGGAACTATGCAAAAAAAGAAAAAAATCACTGCACTGCATGATTCTTCAAGTAATGTGCATTAAAGTACAGATTTTGTACTTCCAGTGTTGTCAGAATTCATACCATAATATATTTTGTATCATTTTCCACATAATTGATCGAAATTTCCCGTAGCAATCGTTTACGGCTGTCATTTATTTTCTGCATTCGGACACATTACATCAGATTTTCACATTCTTACTAGAGAATGCAGTGTCTGTCAAAATGTGTTGGTATAATAGTAGTTGCCCACACACACACACACACACACACACACACACACACACACACACACACACACACACACACACACACACACACACACACACACACACACACACACGCACACACGCACGCACTGTTATAGCCTAACAAAAGGTTATAAACTCTTCAGTATTTCTGGTAGCTGCATCAATGTGGATTAGTCATTGTACAGTACTGTACAGAACTGAAACCACCAGACTTACTAGTCCCATTCAAACACACACAACTCCCACAAGTGCTCTAAAAATATGCAGCATTACGTGTGCATGCCCAGTGCAGTTCACAGGCAGTGCGCCACAAATACACACACGCACTGCACACAGCGGGACACTTTTCATCTCATAACTCCCGAGTTCCCTGAAGGATGATTGCAATTTGCAATCATGTACATCTGTTTTAATATGTACTGGATATATTTTAATATGTAGATGTGTTATTTCTTCTTCATCATCAACCACCCCCACTGTAGCCTCAGGGTGCTTCTCATGTCCTATATATAAGCTGTGTTGTGTTGTCTCTCTGTCGGATAGACATACAGACAGTAGAATGCAGTACAGTGTAATATGTACAGTATAAAATAGTACAGTATAATACAGTACAGTACAGTACAGTGTAATATTATGTACAGTACAGTATAAAACAGTACAGTATAATAGAGTACTATACAGTTGAATACAGTACAGAACAGTTAGGCACACAGACAGAAATCAAAATCCCCCCTGCATGGCAGACATAACCACGTCTTATACAGTACTGCACTGCACTCCCACAGTGACACACACCGTCACCAGTGGTCACCACCCACTCTCACCCAAATGCTGTTGTCAATGATGCTGTTGACACGATTGTAATCGCGCTTGTGTGTGTGTGCATGCCGCATGCGTGCGTGTCTGTGTGTGTCAGTGTGTGTGTGCATGCGTGCGTGCGTGCATACTGTACATGCGTGCGTGTGTGTGTGTGTGTGTGTGTGTGTGTGTGTGTGTGTGTGTAAACTGCAGCATTTTCTCGCTCAGTATGGGGGTGTTCCACTTAATTGTTCTCCAAAATTTGTAAGTGAACGCCTTTGAAGTGATGTTTGCCTCGGCGCCGGGCCAGCTGTTCCCCCCATGGGGCCTACAGATCCCATAGGCCAGAGAGACGGTGGCACACTGTCCAACTTTGGAAGGAAAATCACGTTAAGGGGCTGCGTTAAATGAACGTTAACCCATTTTGGGCGGGAACCCCTTTTGGTGTTTCAAGCATTCTGTTATACTTTAGCTATTGAAAAATAGCAGATCTACAAGCTCATAGCGCGCCACAGAGTGGCGTGCTATGAACTTGTAGGTCTACTATTTTTGAAAAATCGTAAAAATGCGGCACAAATCTTTGAATAGGTATATATTCTTTCAGAGTGAACTTTTTCGACGTCAGGCCTAATTAAAGGATTCCACTGGAATTCACATTTGGTGGTCAACTATGATCAAATAGTACTTGTACTAATAATCTTTGTGTGAAGGAATACAATGAAATCATGTAAAGTGCACTGTCTTCTCTGTCACATCACATGCAAAAGCAGACGTTTCTGTGGCTACCAAGGTGGGGGGAGACTTTTTTTTTACCGGCCCACCGGCGCCTCGGCCACGTGCTCGCGGACTGCATTCTTCGTTTCACAGTAAACCGCCCAATGATAGAACCGCAGAATTTTCGATTGTTAACTGTTACATTTAATTGAATAACTTCTTAATGGCGATTCATCGATTAACTATTAACATACCTAGATGTGACACGTGAGCTCACAATGTGTCTCATTGCATTTGAAAAAGACATAAGACATATGCACACATAACACGCGTGCACGCACACACACACACACACACACACACACACACACACACACACACACACACACACACACACACACACACTTATACGTATGCTTACTTAATAGCTATACCCCTTCACTGTCATTGCATTTGCTGTATACAGAACAGATGATAGATGACAAGTTTGTATTGATATATCCCCTGTTGCCACCACCACTGTGCCAATACCACTTCTGCCACGAAGTGCCGGCTGGCCGCACACACCCAAACGTCTGTCTGACCAGACTGCACCCTTTACCAAGTCTGGACCGCCTCATCTCTGCCGTCTTAATCACAGCCACACAGTCGC
Organism: Protomyctophum bolini; assembly: GCF_963924005.1. Classification (NCBI taxonomy): domain Eukaryota; kingdom Metazoa; phylum Chordata; class Actinopteri; order Myctophiformes; family Myctophidae; genus Protomyctophum; species Protomyctophum bolini. The sequence goes on from NC_137866.1 coordinate 42,084,989, forward strand.
CATGGTAACCGGATACACACACACACACACACACACACACACACACACACACACACACACACACACACACACACACAGGGTTAGATGGGGATAGTCAGGCAAAGCGGTCGACGCACTTGCTCCAAAAAAAGCACAAGTGTTGCAGAGGGACAAGCGGTTAGTGCCGTCTGAGTGGATTCCAGTGGGTGTGATGCTCCTTATCGCCACACGAGGAACGTTCATTTTCCCTGACTGCTACTTGTCCGCAGACACTGACGGCGGTGAAGTGAGTTCAAAAACTTCAAATTGCAGGATTTATCCAATCAGATCTCTCTTCAAGTAAAGTGCTGCAATCAGTGTAGTGCGGAATATCACTTCAAACATGCAACCTACTCCAGGAAGATGTCACCAAATGTATTAATCACTCAGAAAAAGGACATTGGGTTCAAGCTGGGGCACGCCAGTAGCTTAATCAGATAGTGTGTTGATCATACAGTGTCCCTGGTTTGATTCAGGAGCTGAGCCTTCTACCCCCAGCTTCCTCTCACTTTATGCTCTTGTTTAAATAAAGAAGAAACCGTATTATTGACAGTACACACACACACACACACACACACACACACACACACACACACACACACACACACACACACACACACACACACACACGTGTATGTGTATGTAGCTTAACGGGCACTTGAACGGAATAATAATTTCTTTGCATCCCATCTCATCTCATCTCTTCTCATTTCTTCACATCTCTTCATGGCATCACATTGATGTAATATTGTGGAAGGAATTGCCATCATAGCAACAAGATATTAGTAATGGAGCTAAATATCATAAAATGACTTGCAGACAGGATGCAAACAAACTATCTCCATCTGGTCTTTCTGATTTCAATTACCATAATTATATAAAACAACAGTTACAAAGACCTTGCTAAGTGAGTTGTACAACTTTGTTTGGCAGTTTTGGCCCTCTAGAGTCTAGAGACTCTAGATTTGACATATTATGATGATTTCAGCGCAGATATTTTGACGTGTCTGATGATTACAACAGCATTAATTCTGAGTGTAACTTGAACTCTGAGAATTAGATTAATGGAACAGGACTTTACAGTGCACAATAGGCTGGCAAACAGAGCCACCACAAACCAACTATAATGTCACAAAGTCCTAACAATGATGATCCTAATGTCATAAACTCATAATGTCATTGTGTCCTCAGCTGGGCTATGGCACGTCCTCACTTGCTGTGTAAATCCAAACCTGGCAAGAAGAATACATAATACATAATAGTGGATGTTGGCACAATAATACCTCCTATAAACACATCACGCAACCTTCATTTAACGACTGAAATGTACAAATATACAGATTAGCACTTGAGCAGGGCCGGGCGGTCATCAATATGTCCGTACACGATGACCCCTTCCTGAATTTGAGGATTATTCGGTCTACAGCTGCACTGAAACCGGAACTAGTGTGTTTGTATCGTCAAGACAAGCTCTGTCAAAACAGCTGTTTCACACAGATGTGGGTGATTATTATTTGCCTTTGTTAGAACGATTTCCGGCGCCTTCGATTGCCAAAAGAATTCTTTGTATTTTTCTTTTGCCAAGGACTGGACTGATTGCATTCCTGTCAATGTAACTGCAAGAAAACATGCACTCTTCTTCAGAGTTAAATCAATGTATCTGGCTCGTTTTAATGGCCTTGTTTTTCTTTCTTCAGTCATCTTACATAACTAATATAAATCAAGATATATATATCAGCGCCACTCATTTATGCTATCCTGCCTTTTACGCATACCTGTTTCATCATTTTCTTTGTATTTAACATTCCGCCTCACAGTCAGTCACCAAACTTGTGACCACACTCATCAGCAAAATGAGTGTGTAACTAGTACATTTAAAAAAATAATTAGGACCCCTATTTCAAAAGACAAGATGAGAGCTTGCAGACGGACGGACGGACGGACGGACGGGCGGACGGACGGACGGACGGACAGACAGACAGACAGACAGACAGACAGATCTCCTTTCCCGGGCTCCTCCCCCTTCTCTTCCCTTTCTTTATTTTTCTTGGAAAAAACGATACTATGGGTCGGGAACTAAACAAAAAAACAAATTTCAGCAACTTTTTTACCTGTGAAACAGTTAAAGCTGATTCTGAGACAGACAGACAGACAGACAGACAGACAGATATACGGAATGCTGACTATGACTGACAGCATTTGAGATGTCCAGTAGAACTGACCTTATAGTCATGGCGGATTACCCAGTGTTTCCATTAATATTCCAGTGCTCCCAGGGGGTCAGCCTATCACACTGCACTGCACTGTAGTTACTTCCAGACTTTGCTGCCAGTTAGCAGCTGCAGATACCAGCAGCTCCAGCAGCAAACTGACTCTGATCTATACAGTGTATAATGTGTGAAATGACACGAGCAAAAACCCTCCAAACTGAGGGAACACGCTCTGAGTGACAGCCTGCTATCACTCTCCGTTGCCTATCTGTGTGTGTGTGTGTGTGTGTGTGTGTGTGTGTGTGTGTGTGTGTGTGTGTGTGTGCGTGCGTGCGTGCGTGCGTGCGTGTGTGTGTGTGTGTGTGTGTGTGTGTGTGTGTGTGTCTGTGTAAAGGACTGAGGAAATGAGTAATATCTTGAGAATCGTGTCTGCTCTGCAAAGCCACACAGACCAGTTGCTGCTGCCGCCCACTTGCCTTATGCATCATGTACAATATACTAGCCTACACAGTACCACACTGTCGACTGGCTTTGCAAGCTAAAAACTTGGGCACACATGTCATACACACACACACACATAATACGTCACACGCACGCACACACACACGCACGTGCACACACACACACACACACACACACACACACACACACACACACACACACACACACACACACACACACACACACACACACACACACACATTTATATATGCAACGCACTCTCCGAATATTGTATTATATTACATTATATTTTGCCATTATAAACTATTATGCTGCTCTTGAGTTCCACCTACTAAAACAGACATTGATTCCATTCACGCTTGACGCTCGCTATTAACGGAACATAAGTGTGAGGTATGTTTCAAAAGACAGGAAAGCAGATAAAAGAGAGGGAAGGACAGAAGAGAGGGGAGACAGACAGTGAGCGAGCGAGAGAGGGGACGAGTTTCATCCCACACACTCACACACATTCAGGCTTCTGTTGCTGCCTCTGACTCAAAACCAAACCCCTCTCTCTGTCTCTCACACACACACACGCACGCACGCACGCACGGGTGCATGCACGCACGCACATGCCTGTTTTTTTGTTCTTTTAATCCACTTTAAGCCCAGCAAACTCCATTGAGACAAACCTGCTAAAAGCGTATTAGAAATACATTTGAAATGAATTGACTTGCACACAGGGAAGATTCAGTGCATCAGAAGAACTGAGAGCTCCCTGAGACATGGCTTATGTCTTTATTAAGTGTGCTTATATGGCTGGACTTTATTATTAATACCAGGGATCTTCAATGTTTTTTGAAGATCCCCCCCACTACATATTTTTGTCTAAAATTATGTTGCAGATAAAAAACCTTTTCATACGTAGATAAGCTTCATAGACTTGTGTGACAGCACTATATGATCATGGTTGTGTAAATTAATAACCTCTTTGCCGTAAATAGGCAATCAACAAGAGCTTGTAGATCTGCAATGTTCTGCGATTGTTTGGCCCCCAGAATAGATTATGATCCCGTGGGGGTCCTGGACCCCCTGTTGAAGTCGGCATCAGCCAGAAACTGTGAGGGTCCAGTGCCTTATTGACTGCAAGAAGTCAGAAACCTGCCAGAGAAGGAACTATTTACAGAATGCTAAACAGGGCAGAGGTTGAAAATATAACAGCATGCAAATGAACACCCTATACTACTCCCTGAGAAGGACCAGGGTCAAGTCAGGCTTCATTCAAACCTATCGTTTTTTTTGGGAGCAGCACATGATAGGACTTTTTTATCCACGGCTGTTTGTTTTATTGAGAAGACTTTTCCTTAGTTAATGCCACCCGAGGCAACCATTTAATTCAATCAAAGACGTCGCCTGAATTGAACAGTGCAGCATGAATTGAAAACAGCACATGCAGCGACGGTGGACCAGACATCACAGGAAATAAAGAGACGCATGTGGGAGGGCATTACCTTTATTAACAGTTACAGTTGTGTCACTCACTGAACGTGTGGGTGTGGGATGATGGCACTTTCGAAATGAGACCGTTTAATTTGCTTACGTCTGACCACAGCCAAAGTACTTTGTACTGAATATATGCGTGGGATTGTTAGAGAAACTATAATAAAAAACATTTGAGGACACAAAGCTAGAGGTAAAGCACTAACATTTTCAAAATGTGCCAAACTGTGATGCACTTTGAGCTAGTAAAAAAAAGGTTTTAGTGGAGTAAAAAGTGCCTGAAGAAGGTCCGGAGGGACCGAAACGTTGCCTTATTAAACTCTTATTAAACCCGAGCAGATACACAGTGTGCGGGTGTATTTTCATTCCTTTCATTGTTGTCCACTGGCCTACGCAGTACGCACCTGTGCATACGCCTAGCTGATCTCTAGGGGTGCAAAAGCTTTTTTTCCTACAGTGGAGTAAAAAGTAAAATATTTTCTCTGAGATGTAGCGGAGTAGAAATAGGATAATTATCAAAAGAAGGAACTACTAAAAGTACCTCAAATGTGTACAGTGCTTTCACAGTTAACAGTGTTTATGTAGTCATATCACTCTCAATGTGTCAATATAAATGTGTTATTTTGCCAATGATAACAAATGAAAACATCACATTAATGGGATTCATAATCGCATTCATTTATGTTAAATAAACCACCATAGTCAGGGCAAGCACAGCTGATTTATAGGCCTACAGTACATGGTTTATGATAAGTACAGTAACTGACATAAGTTATAATTATGTTTCTGCATTATTAGTTCCATGAAGACTTTAAAGTGCTTGAAACAAGTAGTTTATTATGTGTGGGCAGCAATTAGACAAGTTTGTTAACAAATTTGAACAAATCCTGTACAGTAAAAATATGTGTTCATTTTATTTGTACTAAATAAATTAACGCTATGGACTTTACTGTGTGTATATCGGAGAGCAACTAATTCGTGACAAGGTTCCAGAGACATACTTTGGCTTTGATTTTTCTAATCAATTTGTCATTTAAAAACACTTAAACTCGAAGGTCATTTACATAGATCTACTGTTCAGTGCTAAATGTAAATAGAAGTAATTAAATTAGTGTAGCACATTTCTTTATACTGCGTGCGTGCGTGCGTGTGTGCGTGCGGTTGACTCCACTGACATGCAGAGCAATGTGTTTCTAATTAATTAATTACATCAAAACCCAGCGACACACATCAATATTGGGTGTACATTTAGACACTGGCACAGTCATAATGAAATGGAAAGAGAGAAAACACACTTGGCCTTGTTTTAATTCATCAAAGCAAATTTACTACAACCAGGACACACACGCTACAGAAATGACTGCCGAGCTCCACTTATATATACACATATAGGTTATGATATTCATCTGCAATCTGAAGACACACAAACACACACACACACACTGTCAATCACTGCTGATACCTGTCAATCACACCCCCACCCTCTCCCCTCCCCCGAGGCTTTGAACTACTTACGCTGTCTGTCAGATGCACGCACACACACACACACACACACACACACACACACACACACACACACACACACACACACACACACACACACACAGAGAGAGTTCCATGCGGAGACAAGAAAGGTCAAATGAGTCAAACTACTGCACCAAATACTGTACATCAGAACAATACTGTACAGAACAGCGTGTCAATATACTAGGCCACAAGATTCTATAGATGAAATATTATACAGTATACACAGCATACGGGACACGTGCCCAGTCACTTCTTACACACAGACACACACACACACACACACACACACGCACACGTGCACGCATGCACGCACGCACGCACGCACGCACGCACACACACACACACACACACACACACACACACACACACACACACACACACACACACACACACACACACACACAGTGATGGAAGTATTTTTCTTTTACTTAAATAAAAGTATCACAATGTAGAAATGCTCTGTTACAAGTAAAAGTGTGGTAATCAAAATGTACTTGAGTAAAATTACAAAAGTATATGGGCATCAAAGTGTATTTAAAGTAAAAGTAGCCTACTCATTGAAAGTTTTCAAAGTGTATAAGTCTTTGTACAGCTTGTAGATCGCCTATTTTTAAATAGCCTATAGGAGAATCCAAGTGGTTAATTTATACATAAGGGTGGTAGCGGCGGCATTCTCTTGAGTGTAGGCTACAGGGTTTGATGAGGTCAGATCAACACATGAACTGTCAGAACAGGTCAGCTCCATATAGTATTTGGAGATCTAAGGGTGGTAGCGGGGACATTCTCTTGAGGGTACAGAGTTTGATGAGGGCCGAGGTAGGACCGGGCCTTAATTTTTGGGCCTGTTGAGAACTCTAGTTTTCGCCGGCTGCCGGGCGCGGCTGCACTAATAACTTTGGGGCAGGCACGTCTAGAGTTTGAATGGACAGGTGATCCTATGACATCAGGGTCTCTACATCTCCATCCCTGATGATGTCACGAGACCTGGGGACCATTATGGTGCCCGACCAACAAACACACTGAAGGGAGATGCACGATTCCATAGTTAACTGCGACCTTTGGTCACAATGACTGTATTTATTTTGAAATAATAATCTAAAGTCGACATCGTAACTAGTACAGTAACTGAAGTTTTTAAAGAATTGCCTGTAGTGGGGTAGGAGTAAAAGTATATACACTAAAGTAAAAATACCTCATAAATTTACTTTTATACCACTGACACACACACACACACACACACACACACACACACACACACACACACACACACACACACGCTCCTGGACAGGAACCACATTCCGTACTCTGGGTACTGGGTGCTGTTTTTCTTTTTCATGAGAAGGCTGTTTTGTGTTGGTTTTTCCTCCGGCCTCGTAGCCTGGATCAGATGTCTGATCACATTTCAGCTCGAGTGGAGATCTATGATGGACGTCTGATGCAGCAGAAATTTGTTGCTGAATGTAACAGATCTGACCGGAGAGGAGAGGAGAGGAGAGGAGAGGAGAGGAGAGGAGAGGAGAGGAGAGGAGAGGAGAGGAGAGGAGAGGAGGAGGTAGAGGGCATGCTGAAGCCAAATGTATGCTTTGTCGCGCAACTCTGTCGCTCGCCGATAATGTGTATTAATATATATATATAGGGCATAGCAGTGGCAGCCATTTTGCTGTGCCACAGAAAACCCATATTTTTGGCCTGGGCCGACTTAGCGGTCCAGGCACCTTGGCTGGTAATCCAGCATGACAGTGTGTCACGGATTCGAGTAACTAAAGCCTGTAGCCTAATTAAACCCATATTTTTCCCCATAGAGATTTCCAAAAATATTTATATAAATTATTTTAAGCCTGGAACCAAGACATACAGGCTCCTGGTGAATCATGAGTGACCATACAACATTTGATGTGTAAAAAAATAAATGTTGAGGACTTTGGGGCGGGTCCGTCTCTAGAGTTTGAATGGACAGGTATCAGTCAAATGGGAGACATCGAAGAGGAAGGACGAGTGGGGCAGGATCAACATATGGCATGTCAGAACAGGTCAGCAAGGGTTTGAGGTCAGATGTAGAGTTCCTGGCTGGCTCCATATATGCAGATCTATAGGTGATGACCCAGTCTTCTCCATGTATGGCTATGCAGGGTTTGATGAGGTCATCTTCATATATGGAGACAGCCATACATGTGTGACGAGGCGTGATGGACAGATCGACAGACGGACGGACTGACAGGTTTTCATAGTAATCTGCGACCTATGGTCGCAATAATATAGACTGTGAAGGCAGAAACTGCAACGCGTGCGCACGTGTGTGTGTGTGTGTGTGTGTGTGTGTGTGTGTGTGTGTGTGTGTGTGTGTGTGTGTGTGTGTGTGTGTGTGTTTGTGTGGGAGAGAAGGGGATGAAGGGATGAAGGGAGTACTACAGGGCTTAGTTGATCAGCCAGGTTAAGCTGGTCAAAGGACAGGGTGATATGGGTGATCTGGGTGTAGAGCCGGGTCAGCCAGCCACTGCACTGCACTGCACTGCACAGCACAGCCCGCCAACCACTGCTGGACAGTTAGCTAAGGACATTACTGTACTTAACCCATTAAAGGCAGGCCCATTCTACAAAGGCCTTCAAAAATCAGCAGTTCTCACACTTTCAAGATGTTTCAAAGATGTTCAAAAACAAACTCGTGTAGATCTGTTATTTTGGAATAGCCAACGCAAAAATCGTAAAATGACACAGATGTTTGTGCTGTAATAAATGACACTTGCCCACTGCTTGTACATTTTGCTAGGATGTGTAAATGCAGAGGACACATTTCAACGTATGTGCAAGTGTATGCAGTGACCGAAACGTGATTTAAAAAAATACCCCAAAGGCACTTATTATAGGCATAAGTCATCACAGATTTAATTAATGAACGATCCATTTATTATAGTACACATGCACGCGCAAAGGCTCCCAGGAGAGCTTTTACTGAGATGCGCTATACGATTATGTGCACATGCATACACCGCAAAAGTGTTGATTTACAAATGGGTGAATTTGCATTTTAAATTGAGGATTGTACCATAATGTAACAGTCTACAGGCGTGGCTGTATAGTGTATACTGTTACATATGGTACCATATTAGACCCCTTTCTGTCTGCACTGCAATGAGGCCTAAATGAATGGGACAGATCCCACCGTCTCTACTATGATAGGGTCGCTGTCAGGTGGAACCCTTACGTCCCAAAGTCATGATCTGCACCTTGGTCTGCTCCTCTGCCTCTTGTAGCCATGGTCTTTAGATTGATCTGTTGTTTCGGCTATAATGTTCTTCAGCCTTTTTGGACCTTTAGTTGCGCCCTAGATCTGTCCGTGTTCCTTATTTGACTTGTCTTTAGTCTTGGTCGTATTGTATTTCTATGCCTGTTCTTCTGCAGGTGCACTCTCTTGTTTTGAAAAGTGTTTCCTGTCTTATAGTGTTCCCAGAACATTATTCTCCCTGTATATTTCAATATCTTCTTCTGTTAAACTCCTAGTATTCCTTGTGACTTTCCTTGTTGTGTTTCCTTGTTTCGGCTCCTAGTTTTGTGTGTACGTGCGTTTTTTTTGGGTGGTAATAAAAACCCTTGCATTTGACCTGCCTCTTGTTCTGTGCTTGGGTCCTACACCATCTGACTCACACTGTGACACCCAAACTGTTACTTTTCAGGGAATGGGAGAGTGTAATGTGTTCTAATCATAATGGAATCAATGGATCCAATTATTAGAGTTATAAAACTCACAGACTATTTTCACTATACTTCTATGCGTCACTCTTGCGTAACAAAGTAGGGCATTCATTTACTAAAATAAAATAAATGTATAGTTGGTATATGGAGATAGGAGATTTCTCTAGGATATTATATATTATAAGATATATAATTATGTTTTAATATGATATAGAAAAGAAGATACAGACTATCTTATGTCAGTGTATTAGAGTCAGAACACATTGTTTCACATCTCAGGCTCTGAGAAACTGAAACAGACTCAATGTATATTGCAGAGCTAATCCCTGTGAATCCTCATTTGGTACGGCCTAAGGCTGGCTTAGTACAGTTCTGGAAGGAAATCGCTCCCCCCTCCCCCCCCGGTGTATAGTGGTACAGGCCGTTAGCCCCTGGGGTATAAATAGGGCAGCTATGGCTCCTTAAGCTGGCTTTTACGCAGTATCAGTTAAAAATATGACTTGACTAATTACATCCAGGTCAGCCACGCAGCAGAAACAAGACTTCCTCCTGCATGCTCCTCCTAGCTCACCAGCTACTACACATGACAGTTAGACCAGCAGCACACAACCTCTCTCTCTATATATACACACAACCTCTCTCTCTCTCTCTCTCTACTATACATGACTGCTGAAGACACAACCTCTCTCTCTCTGTCTCAGGCTGGCAATGGAACAATTAGACATTTAGCCGTCGTTTTGTTTCATTGACATTAAAGTGCTCTCCTAGATCCTATACTCGACATACCCACATCTGCATGCATTGTACGTTAAACCACAAGAAAGAGTGAGTGGGCTTTGGTTTCCATTCGCACACGTCGACATGCAAATAAATACAAAATGTAGAATTAAACATGATATGTGCCACCCATGCTGGTGAGAAGACGGCGACAGCTAATTTGTTCATATTTGAAGTGGTGAATGTGCCAGCTCAGTGGTAGCGTAGGACAGATGACAGCTGAGTTCTTAGATCAAAGCTGTTCTCTTCACACACTGCTAGACAGCCACATGACACTGGCTGTGTCTCTCTCTCTATAGCTGGTTTATCCTGTGTGCATCGATTAGCTCCATTATGCAGGTGTCGCCACACTCTGTTAAGAGTCCAGTTAGTATGACTCAGGCAAGGTGTGACTTAGCCTCGCGTTGCGATGCTAATATACCAATGCGCTGGGGGCATATGCATATGCAATAGGGGCGGGTGAAGTGTGGCTGCGCCAGGCTAGGTGTGACCGCCATCACCCACATTCAGTGACACTGAATTAATTACTACTCTGCTCCTTCTTTCTTGGGTGTCCCCGCACCATAAGTGAATGTGAAATCAGTTCTGAACTAACACCTCTAATGTAGAAACGCTCCCTGCCAACAGTCCTCGCTGCTTTAGTATCACTGCCTATCAGACCAGAGTCAGAGCCCTTTGCTATGATATCAGTGGAATACTGGGGGGGGGGGGGGGGGGGGGAGAGAGAGCCTTGTTTAAAGGGAAACTTCAGCCTTTTTGCAAAAAACATATATATATGTTAATGAGGTTTAGAAGATTTAGAACACTTTCCTGGGGGGTCTTTATGTGGTTTTAGATTTTTTTTATTTTAGCAGTGAGCCCAGTGTCTCTGATGTCATGGACACTGGGTTCACTTACTTCCTGGACTACATGTTGTCCACCAAATGCATTATGGGAATTCCTAGTCTAGGAAGGAAGTGAGCCCAGTGTCGATGACATCAGAGACACTGGGCTCACTGCTAAAACCCACATATTACACACATAAAGACCCCCAGGAAAGTGTTCTAAATCTTCAAAAGGGCATTAACATATAATTTATTTTGCAAAAAAAGTGTCCCTTTAAGGCCAGACTTTGCAGGTAGATACTTTTTACACTTCTTTTCAAAAGGACCAAAGAAGTATTATACCAGAGAGAGACAGAACACAGAGAGACAAGAAGAGAGTGAGATAATTGTCAGATGAATACATGTAGCACCACAGAGCTCATTCATGCGTTTTGGTTTGTTTGTTTGTTTGTTTGATACTGAATACTCAGAAATGTAACAGCACATGGCACAGTCGGACATTAAGGTAGGTAGGTAGGTAGGTAGGTAGGTAGATAGATACGTAGGTAGGTAGGTACGTAGGTAGGTAGGTACTGTAGTTAGGTAGGTAGGTAGGTGGGTAGGTGGGTAAGTAGGTACTAGGTAGGTGTAAGAAGAAAGGAAGACAGGCAGCCAAGTAGGCAGGGAGACAGGGAGGGAGACAGGCAGGCAGCCACCCAGGCAGGGAGAGAGACATGGCAGGCAGAGAGACAGGCAGGCCTGGCGAAGACTTGTGGGCGTAAATGGTGGGAGGCAGAGTTGAGGGGTCAGTTGTAGCTGAGGAGGAGGAGGTGGACACAGTGCTCTGTCTATCCCACACGGGGGTTACCCGAGTCGATGGCAAAGACAACAAATCCATACAGACATAAAGATCCACGGAGAGGAGAAGAGAAAAAACAAAACAAGAAAAAATGAACTTGTTGAACCAACCATTTACAGTGCTGTGCACATTTGGGCGCGTGTGCACATTTTCATAAGCCTTTCGCTGGCTCTGCCTCTGCGTGTGCACACACAGAGTCACACACACACACACACACACACACACACACACACACACACACACACACACACACACACACACACACACACACACACACACACACACACACACACACACAAAGTCACACCTCCCCACCACACACCCACACACACACACACACACACGCTACAACAGATTCTTGAGGGACACCCAAGCGACAGGTGTGTCTGCCGTCTGTCACTATAGTCTGACATGATGACAGGTGTTTTTCTACATTTCTACACCACAGCTCTTATCCATACCAGAAGTCCTATGATGGTCACATATAAGGTGGTTGACAGATTATTAGAATACAAGGGGTGGCTGAGTTGCCTCAATTAAGTTTTAGGCAATTTAGTTACAATTTACAAATCAGTACTATTTCCATAAGCTTGATTTAGATCCAAAATCATCAAGTCTCTAATATGGAAAAAAGTATATGTCTACACTACTGTCTATACTGATCAGTATAGACACTAAACTATACCTCTTGACCAGCCAGGAAACTCAACTGAGCATCTAAGATTTGTGCTCCCATCTAAATACATGGTCTAAGGTCGAAAATCTTTGGATGATAACTTGGAGCAGGCTGAGCTAAACACTCTGCATGCATTGATTCTTTTCACGGCTGGTTCACTTTGAACATCCAATCGACTCTGTGCAATGTGCTTAACTATTAAGTAATATGTATAAGTATATGAAATGTCATGGTGAAGATAGTCTCACGTAGCCAGA
>NC_137866.1:42105246-42125246 GCF_963924005.1 Protomyctophum bolini
CAAAGGGTTCCTCACACGTCGTTGTGGAAGCACTGGCAGGCATGGGAGCGCCCGGCGCAGAGCGGCAGAGGGAGAACACTCATAACTGTGCTATCTTTACTGTACAGTGCCACTGTACCGCCTCTGTTCCCATCACAAACTGCATACAGTAGCCTCACATAAACCCTCCTGCCCACCTAACTATAGAGAGACGTCTGAGGTGGAAAAAAATGAAAGGTTTTTCAGAAGATTTTACTGGGGGTGTTTCAGCAGATGAACCTGCTGCCATTCATATTATGTTACTGCAATGTTACTACTATTAAATAGGGATGCACGAATAATAGGAATCGGCAATATCGGCCATGCCATATCGGTATGGTCTAAAAATAATACAGATTATTTAATCGGTTTTCACCGGCAAAAAAATATTCTACATTTAATTTGTGTACTCATCTCATTCAGTATAGTCATTCAGTTGTGAAAACAGACACTTGGAAAAGAGTATAGGCTTTGTATTGATTGATTGAATTCTTTATTAACAGGCTTTGGGCCAAGTCCCTAGGCTTGTTTGTCCTCTGTATAATATACAGTAGGAATCGGTCAGAATCAGTATCGGCAGATATGATCTTGCAAATAATCGGAGATCGCATATGGATCATAATTTCATAATTGTGCACCCTACTATTCTGGGGCAACCATAATTCAGTGAAAAATAGTAGATCTACAACCTACAAGTACTAATTATTTTTACTTAAAGGACCACTTTTCAACCTATCTTCATATAATAGGTCCTCGACTCCTCACTAATAATCATGATAAAATGGCACGACGAAACCGTCTTCCAGTGACATCATCATTAGGCAGATTCTTTTTTTTAACAAGATTTTTTTACAAAAATGTTCATATTTTCATTATCGTGAGAACGATGGCTTCCATTTTCGAAAGCCTGCAGTTTCTATTAGCTTGTATTCCCCATCGATTATGTCACTGGAAGACGGTTTCAGAACTGCCCACAGACCGAGAAGAAAAAGATTGCGCCATTTCTTTCAAGATTATTAATGAGGACCTATTATAAGAAGATAGGTTGAAAAGTGGTGAAGTGGTCTTTTAAGTACTTGAGTAAATTCCAAAATCACTTTCTGTCATTCTTTCTGAGGCAGAAATGGTTTTTTATTTATTTGTTTCTGAAAACCTTGAAAATATGATTCAGGCAATTATGGCTATAAGGATATACTGTATGAATATTCACGATGGCTCTGAACAGCCTTATATTAGTTTTCCCTTCAGGGAATAAGTTAACTGGGAATAAGTCAGATTTGGCCATGTTTGTACATGTTCAGCATACTAGTCATGCCTCGTGCCTTTTTCTTGTTAAATATTTCACACATTACTGATTACTGATTTATACGATCCAGAGGAGTTGTGACCTCAAATGATCTGCAATGTTACATAAGCATTAAACTTTAATCGTCTTTACATCAGCCTCGCAAGGAAACAAGTGTAGGGTTAATGTCATACGAGAAATGACAGGTCTATTTTGACATGGCATTCCATGATTTCTTCAAACATCCATTTTAGCCAAAACAACATAGAAGTAAGCCTGTGTCAAATCCTTATAGGGATATTATGTCACGTGATGTCACAAGAGCTGGGCACCATATACTGTATGGTGCCCAGGTCTCTGTCACACTGCAAAGGCAGGAGCTTTAGGACCCAATAGCAGACAGATAGGCGCAGGCAGATGAGCTTCAATGCTCATCTGCCTTTTTTATTCCAAAAAAACCCCTTGCCACAAGGAAGTACATACAGTAGACTAGGAGTTAAATCATGGATACACGAGGAGAACACTACTGACATAAAGTGACGAACTAGCAAGGGAACTGAACAAACATGGGAGTATAAATAGACACAGACTAACTAGGCACAGGTGAAACAAAACTCAAAATCAAGACAGGGATTGGCTGGGGGACTAAGAGGACACAGGTGGAAAACAAAGACTAATCACAATACAGGTTAGACAAGGCAGGTACAGAACTACAGGGGCAGACAGGAAGGCACAAAACAATACTACAAAATAAAAGGTACACAAGTTAAAGGTGAAACTCAAACTGGAACTAAGAAACAGGGAAAACACAATACTTCAAAATCACAGGACCAACTCAAAACAAAGGAACACAGGAAAAATACAACAGGGATACAGAACACGGACACAGAAGTCACGGACCGTGACAGTCTCGTGACATCAGGGATGGAGATGTGGAGACCCTGATGTCATTCATAGTAAATGCAACCTGCTGTCGCAGTTAAGTATAACAAAACGTAATCCAGAATCTCAATCCATGTACACTGGCTGTGACTGATTGCTTGTAGTCATGTACATTCTAACTATAGGTGCCGTATGTGGGTGGTTGCATGGACATGTGGCTCAATAAGCTGCCAACTCACAGCACATGTGCTGTAGGTAAGGATAGTGTTTTGTGCTCTCTGTTGCAGTGAGGCTGGTTCACACACACACAAGACCATCTTTGTTATTGTCACTCAGTGAATGTTTATTTTGATGTGTTTGGACATAATGTTAGTGTCATTGATTCATTTCATGTTTGGGCTCCTGTCGATGTCACTCGGGGATTGTGCGTGCGCGTCTGTGAGAGTGAGAGTGTGTGAGATCTAGGGGGATGTCTTTTTTTGTATTTATTTTCTTGCGGTCTCCGAGGCTAATTAATGACTATAGAATTGGTGGACATGTCACATGTTGTGAATGTGATCACTCACCACTACACAGGCTGAACATTCAGTATCATTTCCTCCCTCCTTCGTTCTCTCCCGCTTTCACTTCTACATTCTCAGACCACCATCTTACCACCACTACAGTGTTCTGAACGCTCCTTCCTGTACTGTACAGTGTCCGACAGACTCGAGTATAAGAGTAGGGATAATGATGAAGTGCATGAATGATTAAGTGCATATGACTCCGGCTGCTGTCAGATTATTTTTAGAACTTCCTAAATTCCCACTTGCCCGTCATGCGCGAACAAAATAACCAGAAATAACACCATAGGCGTTGATGTGTGGCTTAATTTGTGCTCCAGTTACAGTTATTTGTATTAGTCATATTCATATACTGTATGTGGGTGTTATGTGGGTGATAACTGATTTAAGAACCTGGCCCGAGACGAATTAATTAGACTCAGAGCTGGCGTGTGATGAGATGACACACCTGTTTGGCACGGAGCTACGCTAATCAATGCACACAGAAGTCAGCCCTCTCCGCACACATTCAGGATGGACACTGGACAGGGTTATAATATTATATAATATTACTTTGGCATGCCATTTGATTTCTGTGTGTTTAGGTTACATTATATCTGAGGCATAATAGCGCGCCGTTTCAGTAATCACCGGAAATAAAACACCTTTGGTACAAAGACCTCTCACCTGAGACCTCTCACAATCACAAACCATGAAAACTGTGAAGTCTAGCACTGATGCCTGCACGAGAATATCTAACATCTTTAGTTTTTTTCATATTATCTATAAGGGTGACGAATGCAATTAGATTGTTTGTTCTCCACTGTGATCTGAGTAGTTGTCCAACTCTAAATGGAGCTGTGAAGAACTTTTAATTCAAAGTACGAACAACCGTACGACCGTGTGTGGAGAGTCACATACCAAAATGTTCGTCTTGACAAGCTATATAACATACTAAAAGATGGTTAACCCTTCTTTTAATTCAAAGTACGAACAACCGTACGACCGTGTGTGGAGAGTCACATACCAAAATGTTCGTCTTGACAAGCTATATAACATACTAAAAGATGGTTAACCCTTCTTTTAATTCAAAGTACGAACAACCGTACGACCGTGTGTGGAGAGTCACATACCAAAATGTTCTTCTTGACAAGCTATATAACATACTAAAAGATGGTTAACCCTTCTTTTAATTCAAAGTACGAACAACCGTACGACCGTGTGTGGAGAGTCACATACCAAAATGTTCGTCTTGACAAGCTATATAACATACTAAAAGATGGTTAACCCTTCTTTTAATTCAAAGTACGAACGACCGTACGACCGTGTGTGGAGAGTCACATACCAAAATGTTCGTCTTGACAAGCTATATAACATACTAAAAGATGGTTAACCCTTCTTTTAATTCAAAGTACGAACAACCGTACGACCGTGTGTGGAGAGTCACATACCAAAATGTTCGTCTTGACAAGCTATATAACATACTAAAAGATGGTTAACCCTTCTTTTAATTCAAAGTACGAACAACCGTACGACCGTGTGTGGAGAGTCACATACCAAAATGTTCGTCTTGACAAGCTATATAACATACTAAAAGATGGTTAACCCTTCTTTTAATTCAAAGTACGAACAACCGTACGACCGTGTGTGGAGAGTCACATACCAAAATGTTCGTCTTGACAAGCTATATAACATACTAAAAGATGGTTAACCCTTCTTTTAATTCAAAGTACGAACAACCGTACGACCGTGTGTGGAGAGTCACATACCAAAATGTTCGTCTTGACAAGCTATATAACATACTAAAAGATGGTTAACCCTTCTTTTAATTCAAAGTACGAACAACCGTACGACCGTGTGTGGAGAGTCACATACCAAAATGTTCGTCTTGACAAGCTATATAACATACTAAAAGATGGTTAACCCTTCTTTTAATTCAAAGTACGAACAACCGTACGACCGTGTGTGGAGAGTCACATACCAAAATGTTCGTCTTGACAAGCTATATAACATACTAAAAGATGGTTAACCCTTCTTTTAATTCAAAGTACGAACAACCGTACGACCGTGTGTGGAGAGTCACATACCAAAATGTTCGTCTTGACAAGCTATATAACATACTAAAAGATGGTTAACCCTTCTTTTAATTCAAAGTACGAACAACCGTACGACCGTGTGTGGAGAGTCACATACCAAAATGTTCGTCTTGACAAGCTATATAACATACTAAAAGATGGTTAACCCTTCTTTTAATTCAAAGTACGAACAACCGTACGACCGTGTGTGGAGAGTCACATACCAAAATGTTCGTCTTGACAAGCTATATAACATACCAAAAGATGGTTAACCCTTCTTTTAATTCAAAGTACGAACAACCGTACGACCGTGTGTGGAGAGTCACATACCAAAATGTTCGTCTTGACAAGCTATATAACATACCAAAAGATGGTTAACCCTTCTTTTAATTCAAAGTACGAACAACCGTACGACCGTGTGTGGAGAGTCACATACCAAAATGTTCGTCTTGACAAGCTATATAACATACCAAAAGATGGTTAACCCTTCTTTTAATTCAAAGTACGAACAACCGTACGACCGTGTGTGGAGAGTCACATACCAAAATGTTCGTCTTGACAAGCTATATAACATACTAAAAGATGGTTAACCCTTCTTTTAATTCAAAGTACGAACAACCATACGACCGTGTGTGGAGAGTCACATACCAAAATGTTCGTCTTGACAAGCTATATAACATACTAAAAGATGGTTAACCCTTCTTTTAATTCAAAGTACGAACAACCGTACGACCGTGTGTGGAGAGTCAAATACCAAAATGTTCGTCTTGACAAGCTATATAACATACTAAAAGATGGTTAACCCTTCTTTTAATTCAAAGTACGAACAACCGTACGACCGTGTGTGGAGAGTCACATACCAAAATGTTCGTCTTGACAAGCTATATAACATACTAAAAGATGGTTAACCCTTCTTTTAATTCAAAGTACGAACAACCGTACGACCGTGTGTGGAGAGTCACATACCAAAATGTTCGTCTTGACAAGCTATATAACATACTAAAAGATGGTTAACCCTTCTTTTAATTCAAAGTACGAACAACCGTACGACCGTGTGTGGAGAGTCACATACCAAAATGTTCGTCTTGACAAGCTATATAACATACCAAAAGATGGTTAACCCTTCTTTTAATTCAAAGTACGAACAACCGTACGACCGTGTGTGGAGAGTCACATACCAAAATGTTCGTCTTGACAAGCTATATAACATACCAAAAGATGGTCAGAAATTGAAGTTAAGGGCTTTTATTTTCCCCCAAACTGCACTGAACAGAATTGTTCAGTGCAATAATTCGCACTGGCAAATTATATCACAGGCAACAAAATAGAGAAAGGCCAAAAAGGTAAATAAATACTGTGGCAACACTCCTTAACCAAAGCCAAACAACTGTATCTCTCCCTCAGGGATGTTATCAGTGTCAAAGCCCACATCCAACTGACAATTCTGTCCCTGCAGCCTCCCTTAAATGGGAGTGGATCCTATCATCCTACCACAGGACACAGAATCAATTAACAACATTTCTTATAATAAATAAATCCATTGTATAAAAGTAACCTAAACATACTAAAGATGTGTTACAGTTAAACAAATATAAATAAGCATGAAAACTCAATGACCATTACTCAAAGCATAAGAAGAACACCCCTCCCCTGCACAGCACTTGGCCCCTTCC
Organism: Protomyctophum bolini; assembly: GCF_963924005.1. Classification (NCBI taxonomy): domain Eukaryota; kingdom Metazoa; phylum Chordata; class Actinopteri; order Myctophiformes; family Myctophidae; genus Protomyctophum; species Protomyctophum bolini. The sequence continues at coordinate 42,111,722 of NC_137866.1, forward strand.
TAATCAAGGGAAATGCCACCAGCAGTGCAGGATATTAGCAAACCATCAGTTTAAAACATTAGTCCTGTTTCATGTTATAGAGCGTCGCAGTCCCTCCCCCTTTCAGAACGAGTGGCCCAGGAAATAAATCCCAATGCATTTTTCCCATAGGCATTTCTTAAAGTATTTATTTAAAGACGGTTACGCCGCGGACAAAGCCAACTCGGATCGTGACAAATCATGACAATGAACACAATGTTTTGGGCCGATCAAATAATTTATAAGAAGAAAAACAAAACAAATAGTGTTGTCTCCTGCCTTTATTTTCTTCTTTCTAATGATTTGATCGGCCCAAAATATTGTGTTCATTGTCATGATTTGTCACGATCCGAGTTGGCTTTGTCCGCGGCGTAACCGTCTTTAAATAAATACTGTTAGTAGACTACTGTATATTAAATTATATGTTAGACAATAACAAATAATATTCCATACTTTATTGTATGTATATGTAACTTTTTCTATGGACCTTGAGTCTGCAATAAAGACATTCATTCGTTCATTCATTCATTCATTCATTCATGTTTTTGGTCGTCAGGCTGACACTGATGAAGTGAAATAATTATGTATGGAATATCAAACGTTTGACTATGGACGTAAGGAAACAGACATTTTCTGTGAGCGTCTTTATGAAAAAGGAAATACAGTGAAGTGGGTTATACTGTATTTTCTAAATACCTTAGGGCCTATATTATTTGACTCCAATGAGCACACACACATCCAACCCTCAGGGACGGCATCAATGAAGGACATATGGATGAGATGCAGCGGTGGACAGTCAGTGAGACACACGTACAGTATACGTGCACACGCACGCACGCACGCACACACGCACGCACATGCACCATGACATGGCAACTTTGACAGAGAGCAAGCCAGTGTCAGAGGCTTTGTGGGCGTTGCCTGACCTTGGTGACCTATAATTAGGTACTTGTGACAACCTGCTGCTCTGTGACACCCTGCTCTGACAGCTTTATAGGGTCTGCTCCTGTGTCAGCAGTGTTGATCTTGACAGCTAATTTTGATTTAGATTTAGTCTTTCGAATAAAACTTAATTTAGTTTTAGTCATATTTAAGTCCTCTGAAATGTTTTAGTTATTAGTCTAGTTTTAGTTGACTACATTTCATAAGATTTTAGTTGATAAATGTACGACAAAAAAGTATGTTGGCGGACCTTGATGGCGCCGTAATGTCTGATTTTACACTTGTTTGCATGCTTAAAAAAAGTCCTGAGTTTTGAGCTTGTAGATCTTCAAAGCGCATCTAAAGACACGTTCGTTTAAGATTATGTTTGGGGGCTTTTTGCCTTTATTGATGAACAGCAGGTAGATAGGAAATGGGGAGAGAGATGGGGGAGTTTGTCGGGATCGGGACTCTAACCCGCGACACACTGTCATGCTGGATTACCAGCCAAGGTGCCTGGACCACTAAGCCGGTCCAGACCATGACTTGTCTTTTAGTTCTACTGGATTTCTCCTGGATTAGTCCCACCCTATAACATTTTAGTCTAGTTTTTATTTGTTTGACGAAATTCTCTTAATTTGAGTCATGATAGGCTAGCTTAGTTTGTATTTCGTTTTTGTCAGTGAAAAAAGGTAGCCAACGAACATTTTTCGTCATAGTTTTAGTGGACAAAATCATCTCCTCTTGGAAAGCTCACACAGCTTTCCAAGAGGTTGCTGAAAATAACCACAACTCACAACGCAATAACTCACAACGCTGTCACGGCGTGACGCATGAGCTTGTAGATCTGCTATTTTCAGCATGTGTATATGCAGGCACCCAACTGAGTATGATATATGATATACTACTTTATTGTCAGTTTGCACTGACATTTGTTTTGCGACCCAGTGGCCTTGTATGCAACACATATACACATTTGACGTAACACAGGACAAAATAATTAAATAAAATACAGTTACATACATAGAAACAGTTGAGTTGATTGATGGACAAAAGACCTCTTCAGTCTTATTACATGCTGGAACACCACATCTCCTTCCTGAAGGCAGCAACCTATACTCTCCATACAAGACACATGGCTAATATTAGAGGTGATATTCCTTGCTGACCTTAGGATGATGTCATCATACGTGGATGTATAGAGACTCTGAAGTGGTTGGACAACAATCTTTGAACAAATGTTTAGTTGTTGCAGCATTTGTGACTTTAGGACTTTTCACATTATATTGAGGAAAGAAAATGGAAGTGATCTTCAAACTAAATTATGACTACTTCATCCATGTGCGTGCGTGCGTGCGTGTGTGCGTGAGTGCGTGAGTGCGTGCGTGCGTGCGTGACTCCATCATGATGACTCATGCAGACATGAAGGATCTTTAATGATTTATTTCTGTGGACATTCTGGACAAATGGTGTCGGGCGTTAAAGAGAACCAATCACATGGCAGTTTGACACACACGCGCACGCCACTCACGCACACACAAATGCATTTGTAAGTGAAAGCTACTGTGCCTACTGTACATATGCATGTTTTATGTACTACACTACTGTATGTATGCACACTGTGCATTTGGAATGGATGACCATGCTGCATCTATATTAGTGAGTGTGTGTGTGTGTGTGTGTGTGTGTGTGTGTGTGTGTGTGTGTGTGTGTGTGTGTGTGTGTGTGTGTGTGTGTGTGTGTGTGTGTGTGTGTGTGTGTGTGTGTGCATGCGTGCGTGCGTGCATGCGTGCGTGCGTGTGTGAAAGTGACTCACCCCGTGTCAGTTACCCCTCCCACAGAAATGTCCTTTCCTTTTTTACTCCACACCTCTCCAGTTTGCTATTTCTAGGCCATGTTAGCAGAACTAGGAGCATCCTCAGGATAACTCTACTCTCTCTCTCGTGACACACACACACACACACACACACACACTAGGAGGGCTGTGCATCTTTAATGGTGCCGTGGCAGAATGGCCGGTTCAGTGTAGCAGACAGAAATATCCAGGGTTACTCTCAAAGTGAAAAATATCGTATTGCATAAGATACTGGAGGGACCTGACCACGTATAAACGCAACTGCAGCTCTCTCCCTCTCTCTCTCTCTCCCTCTCTCTCTTTCTCTCTCTCTCGCAACCATTGTCTGTGCAAACGCACGCATGTCAAAAGTCAAAACAAAACACACGGGGAGTGGTTCTGTCAAACGCACATGCAGGCGCTCCCGAGCGCACACGCACGCCGCGCAGAGACTCCCACAGACATATGGACGATGATGATGCCACGCACGGCCACGGTGTGTGTCATGTCCTATTGGTGTCCTGCGGGCGGGCGGGCAAAGGCGGACCGGGGCCAGATAGAGAGAAACTGGAGCTGAGGCAGAATGCTGACTCAGGGAACAGGCCCTAGTGACAGAGACAGAGCGAGGGAGAGAGAGAGAGAGAGAGAGAGAGAGAGAGAGGACATTGTGTAAAAAGGAGGATTGTTACACTGAGCCCCCTTTTCCCCCTCTGGTGCTCTTTGATGTTCGGTCCAATACGCTACGACACGCTACTGTACATGATGACACTGTGGGTCTGTGGTATCAGAGCATGCCAAAAACCCGTAAGGGCCCATGCTTTATACACTCTTTGTTAGTTATAATGAACTCTACAGTGTCCTTGTTCTGGGCATGTATATATACTGCAGGCGAACATTCAAACGAAAATGTAAACGTTCAATTTAAATAGCCACTGGTCTAAATAGTCCACTCCGTTTTATCCCTGGCTTGGAGCGTCCTTGACCTTGTCATCTTTGTTGTTCGATATCGTTTACTATGCAGATATACTATTTCTTGGTCACTTGTTTTGTTTTTTAGATGTGTTAGAGTAGTTTTTTATTTGAACCCAAACGTTCTCTGCTTTCTCTGCACTACGTATGTGACTACAGTTCATGCTCCCTCTGCTTATATTTTCCGATCTTGCACTGTCTTGTGAGTGAGTCTGGATTAGAGCATCTGCTAAATGTCTACATTGTAATTGAAATTGTAAGTATAGAGTTGAAAGCTGCACAAGCTGGTCCCCACAAGTGCTGATGTTTACCACTGGGCTATATGTCTGCTTGCTCACGGCCAATACTGCCTTTTGACTTTCAAGCAGTATATAGCCTACTACTTGTCAACCAACAGTGGTCCTACGAGACCACAGGCCAGCGGGGCCTACATTTCATAATTGAAGAGCAGCGTAGACCAAATACACCCACCGCAGCTGTGTTATATTGGTCAGAATACATTTGTATTTGTTAAACCTTGCACAGTATAGCTTTTAGTGGTTAAATAAACAGGAATTTATTAGCTTGTATTCTCTCTGCCATCCCACTTTCCTTCATTCCCATCCATCTAGCTCTATCTCTCTTTGTTCATTGATGCATATTAATCACTCAAGTGTGCATACAGTATCTGTATAAGCACCTTTAAAAATCGCTTTGCCGGTGTATTCGCAGCGTTCTTTAATTGAAGGTGAATTGGTTTTGCAACATTGCAAGTCCATTCACTCATTCACACGCCAATGACAAAGGAAACCTGCATGCTGGGTTGGGTGTTGGGTGTCCTACTCGAGGACAGTGGACGTGTGAAGTGAATGGTTTTCACTTGGCCCTGTTATTATATCCATCATTTGTGTTGATATATGTGAAAACATGATATTTGTTCCTTGTGGAAGATGGGGATAAACTTCGGGTACATTTTTACTGTAGCTGAAATATGCACCTATAGTTTATTACTACATAGAGCATATAACATAACTTCAAAACGTTTAAAGTATGCATAGCCTATACAGTAAGTAGCCAAGTGGTGTAAAATAAGATGATGCCAACATGGGCAGATTTACCTCCTGTCCCCCTTTTTGAGTCACCGGGCGGCCACCACTGAGATTTATGTATATTTAATTTATCTCTCTCTGTGTGTGTGTGTGTGTGTGTGTGTGTGTGTGTGTGTGTGTGTGTGTGTGTGTGTGTGTGTGTGTGTGTGTGTGTGTGTGTGTGTGTGTGTGTGTGTGTGTGTGTGTGTGTGTGTGTGTGTGTGTGTGCGTGCGTGCGTGCGTGCGTGCACGTGTGCATGCATTTGGGTCTGTGATGCGTATGAAGTACACTGTGATCATGAGAGTGTCAAGTCAGCAGTACATAGATGGTTTTAGTTTACCCTTTGATTTTACTCCACCTTTATCGCATCTCTCTCTCTCTCTCTCTCTCTCTCTCTTGCTCTCTCTGTCCCTTGCTTGCCCTTTCGCTGTCCCCCTCTGTCTTTCCTGTTTTACTACGTGTCCTTTCTCTCTGTCTATAAATACCTGCTGGCCTGTCACTATAACAGATCACCATGGAGGAAGCTCACCGCCAGCACACTGAACACACTGTTTGATACAGCAGCCACTACCAGCCTATAACCGCATGCACACATGTACCCTGCATGGTGCGTGTGTGCGTGCATGTCACACCAACAGGTGTGGTATCCATCATGACAGGGTCTCCTCACGGCGCGGGGTCATACATATCCCAAGCCACAGCACAGGATAAGTGAAATAGCAAAGGCGAACACAGACAAAGGTCTGAGCAGAGCTACGTATAACTCTGTCACCACGCAGGCAGGCAAAGAAACAACAGCGTGTCCAAAGTAGAGCGACGCCGTCCGCAACGACACGTCTGTGATAGTCTCGCATGGCCAGACAACTATTCCACAACCTCCGAATGCCAAATAGAGTCTGGAACTATATACACACCCCGAAATCAGAGTAAGGAAATATATTTTAAAATATCTTTACATTTTAATATCTATTTGTGCTTAGCAGCAAGCTATGTAAGCTTACATGATTTCGACTTCACTTTATCACATCTGTGAGGCAGCCAAACAGACATCAGTCTGTATAAAAGCCTGAATTAGAGAGAGAGAGAGAGAGAGAGAGAGAGAGAGAGAGAGAGAGAGAGAGAGAGGGAGAGAGAGAGGGAGAGAGAGAGAGAGAGAAAGAAAGAGAGAGAGAGGGAGAGAGAGAGGGAGAGAGAGAGGGAGAGAGAGAGAGAGCGAGAGAGAGAGAGGGAGAGAGAGAGAGAAAGAAAGAGAGAGGGAGAGAGAGAGATGGGAAAGGTGTGACTGGGATCCTTCCGTGACTCAGTTTCTCGCTCGGCCAAGGCTGTCGCCGGAGACAGAGGCGGAGCGAGAGGTGTCACTGAGCACCGCCGCCCAGAAATCCTCCTTCACATTGTCCTGTTTCCATGGCAACCGCAGTCTCAGGGACAACCCCGCAACGGCGGCGGACGGGGTAACCATGACCCGCCGTGACCCCCAGCAGGGAGAGACGGGAGAAGGACGAGGGAGGGAGGTTGTCGCTTCATGAAAAGAGGAGTTGCATAACGGCAGCCATTGAGACATGCCATGCAGGGCCACAGTTTACCTCCTCGTGTGTGTTCATTTTGTCAATGCACGACGTTCCCGCATGGTGGATTTTGTTGTTCATTGTTGTTCGATCCAGAATTGTCTCCATCTGTCGTGCTTCTGTCTGTCTCTTTCCCCCGTGTGTGTACAGTACACTACAGTGCGTCAGTCTACCTGTGTTTTCTGCAGCGCGCAGGGCCCTGTTGGCTCATTATCACGCTGACATTTTGCGCCGTTCTGCCGGAGCCATCTGGATGCGTCCCACACACATGTGAGGCAGAGACGGAGACCAGCCTGGGCTTGGATCTGAGTCACATCAAACAGACTCTCTTCCCACACACACACACGCACGCACGCACACGCCACACACACACATGCGCACGCACGGCACACATGCGCACACGCACACGCGCACGCACACACACACACACACACACACACACACACACACAGGCAAGCAGCAAGGCATGTACATACTGTATGCACATACCCATGCACACTTTCTCGCAAGCAATAAGAAACACAAACGGTACAAACAATTTGTGCTTCCTGAAGTAATGGCTGACATTTCGGTGACAGAGAGAGAGAAAGACAGAGAGAGAGAGAGAGAGATTTCACAGATTTACAGTTGGGCCAATATTACACTAATGAAAACTGTAAACAGTGACAGCAGTCGGTGACTAAACATCGTAACGTGATTCTTGCGATAGTAAACTGCTTTACACAGGAAAATGGTTCGCATTGTCTTTGTGTGGAGCATGAACTTATGAAAGCAAATTTCATAAGGGTGTACTGTATGTGATGCTGGCCAGGGGCAGCCCCTACAAGCATTGCCAGTGGGTGTGTTGGAGTTGTGAAACAGCTACAGCGATCATTTGTGTCAAGGTTTCTGTGCACGGAGGAGCTACAGTAAACGATGGCTGCTGTTAGAGTTTGTTATACTGTATACTATATCGTAGTTTCAGTTATTGACCATGGACACAGTACCGCTCATAATATTAGCTTGTTTGTCACAGAAAATTCATTGTGGCAATGTGGCTATTGATTTTTTTTTATCTCTGAAAATCAAGTCTGTGTTAAAGGGGCTACTTCTATTTGCCTAAGCTTACAAAGAAAGAAAGATAGAATACATTTGGGGTAGTAAAAACAAAAAATAAGAGAGAGAGGAGAAAATGAGAAAAGATAAAGAAAGAAGGAAAAAATAAACCAACAAAATAGTATGTCAGATCTGAAATGCTGAATCTGGACCAATTTTGCATGGTTGTTTTGAAGCACGCTGTGACCTATTGAGGGATGGTTTGACTGATAAGCAGCTCGATATTAGTCAGAGGATCAAATGTAGTTTCACAATGACTGGCAGAGCGGAGAGACGCAGAATCACACATTTCACACATTTCACACATTATTAAACCTGATTTATACTGCAGGTATCTATGAACTCACATTGGATCATATAGCACGACGTACTGTCAGCTATGTTCGGAGGAAAACACGCTGCACGAGTAAGAATAACTTATACAGTACTCTTTTACTAAGTCAAGAAAGCGTTATGGGCCTCATGGGCCATGGCTAGATCACCTGACTGAAACTCTTGTCACAATGTTTACAATGAAAAGGTTTTTCTCCAGTGTGGATATGCTGGTTGTCTTCAGAATACTCGACTGAGTGAAACTCTTGTCACAGTGTTTACACTGAAAAGGCTTTTCTCCAGTGTGGATACGCTGGTGTCTCTTCAGGTGATGTGATAGACTGAAACTCTTGTCACAATGGTGACAGTGGAAAGGTTTTTCTCCAGTGTGGATACGCTGGTGTCTCTTCAGGTGATGTGATAGACTGAAACTGTTGTCACAATGGTGACAGTGGAAAGGTTTTTCTCCAGTGTGGATACGCTGGTGTGTCAGGCACCTTGGCTGCATAACCCAGTCTGCGTTATGGTGATTAATATACTGCAATCATGGTCAAAAGTAAAAAGGCTGCTGCAATCTTAAGGACATGCATATTTAGAATTCTCCCCAGCTGCACTTGTACTGCATGCTGGTTGCAACACATGCAAGTGAAGTTGCCCCGTGCATGAAGCTCAGTGACATGCTAAAGCCCTGCTGCTGCATGCAAGGTGGACTTCTTTCTCTCTCTCTCTCTCTCTCTCTCTCTCTCTCTCTCTCTCTCTCTCTCTCCCTCCATCCCCTTGCCTTCTCACATCTATAATTGAGTGCTCCCACTGTACCAACTTCATTTGCCGCCTGTGAATAATGAATGAGACACGGAACGGAGGCGCTTTTTTTCCCCTCCACTGGTTTGATACACGATTAGCAGTTTATCTGTGCTATCCGTGACCAGGGGGCCACGGCCCTCAGCGAGGCACATTGGTGCCGCCGTCGCCAGGCTCCGTCCAAAGGATCGGAAAAGGCCAGCGAGGAGAAATAAAAACGAATTCATCGACAGCCGCGGGTTTCATCAAAGGAGCGTTTTTTACACACCGTGTCATTCTGATGTACTGTACGGCGGAGAGGCTGCTCTGTGCAACGAGCTGAACCCTGCGAACCTATAAGGAATCTATAATTATAGTGATCTCACAGGCATGATGTCGTGAATGCATGGCATGGACACTGCGTTGCTGCTACACACACACACACACACACACACACACACACACACACACACACACACACACACACACCCACGTGGAGCCACTGTGCCCCCTACCGCAGTGGGATATGTTTGTACGATGAACACATGCCATGTGATGCACGTTATGCCACCCCAGCTATTACACAGCTCAATGGTCTTTCAAGCTGTGCCCTACACACACACACGCACACGAGCATGCACGCACGCACACACACACACACACACACACACACACACACACGCTGGCAGTGCACTCATGCTTATTAATAGCCTGTTTCAGTTCCTCAACGTGCTGGGGAACTGCAAGCCAAGCAGTTTGGAGCCCGGGGACCACAGATGACGTTACTCTTGTTGGGGTAAAGTTACATAAACTAGACACTCTGCGTTGCCCCCCTCACTTCCTGGAAGAGCAGGGGTGATATAGGTGGCATGTACTGTACCTTAGCCTCAGTCTGCTGGTACACACACACACACACACACACACACGCACGCACGCACGCACGCACGCACGCACGCACGCACGCACGCACGCACGCACGCACGCACGCACAGCCATGCACACATACAGTACACTCACACAGAGATGCACACAAAGGCATGCACGTTATCCAACCCCAAACACAGACACACCCAGGCTCTCGCATACTGGCTATTATAGTATTTTCATTCATAAAGATGTACACTCGCGTAGGTCTGCGTCTTGCTCTGTATCCCTGGCCTCCCACATGTGTTTAGTTGTGAGTGTTTCAGTTTAACAGTTGTATATGCCTTGACGTAATGTGTCTTCCTTTCTTTAGTTTCTTAGTCTTTCTTATGTAGTTTTAGTTCATAATTTTGCACTTGTGTACCTTATTTTGTAGTGATGCCCTAGTGTATGGGTATCGGCAACCTTATAGGCACGGGTGGCAGTATTGGCACAAGGCAGGATGATCACTGGCAGGTGTGAGAGAGGTGAGAGAGTGGCAAAAAAGTACTTTCTGGCTTTGCCAGCCCATACATCCAAACAGAAAAGTCCTGTCTGATTGCATTAAATGACGTTAAACAACATTAAACTCACTTTGCCACTCACTTTATGCATGTGCATATAACCTCTATAGATTAAGTCCCCTCACATTTATACAAATTACATCCTGCACATACATACATTCATTCAAACTCTCTCTACTGTGACTGCAGAGTGGCCAGCCAAAGGGTGATCAAGCCTTAGCGTGTCTCCCATGCCCAATCATTAAGATTAGCCTCCCACGGGACAATGCAATTAAGGCAGGGGCGTCCTCTTCCCTGAGCCAGCCATACAGCTGACCGCATACGTCATATGCCCTCATGTTTGAGGGGTTGGAATGGAGTTCTCAGATGTGTGTGTGTGTGTGTGTGTGTGTGTGTGTGTGTGTGTGTGTGTGTGTGTGTGGGGGGGGGGGGGGGGGTCATGTTCTTATAGCCCAGCAAGGGTCTTTCCTTTTAATCCAGATCCTTTGGCTGCCTCTTTCAGCTGCTTCAGATGTATACCCTATACGGACAATCAAAATCTGTTGGAAACTATTTCATTTTGATGTGGTGTCATAATTAAACATATAGTGTTGATATGGCACACTGATTATCAAGAGAATTTAAACTTGGCACTTCATTATGAAAAAGGTTGCCGACCCCTGATGTATGTCCTGTTTCCTTGGTCAACATTGTCTCGTCTCACGCGACTTCACGCCTGTCATTAGTATACCCTTTGTGTTCACCTGTGTCTGGTTAGCCCTGTGTGTTTCTAAACCCACTAGTTCTTAAACATTCTTACATGAGTTCTCCTATTATTATTATTATGAGTTCTCCTATCTCCCAATGCTCCTGTTTTGGTGTTAATAAACACTTCTGAAACTGCTCTAGACTTTCATCCTGCATTTGGATCCTGCATCACACGTTACATCATATTTATCACAGCCTGTACTTCAAAAATCAGCATCACCTCGTGATTATGGGGTCAACAAAAACATCAGGTGTATTTCGGAATGCCGGCAAAGACATCACAAGTATAATTAAATCATTCTGTTAGCTCTGTTGAACAGAACGTTTATACATTTCTGCACTGCACAGAAGACATTTTGTGTACGGCATCAGACAACAATACGACCATGGCGAGCAACATGTACTGTACAAGTTTATATATGACATGCACTACATCCCAGTAAAATGCATCTGAGAGTGTAAAGATGGACCCAAATGGAGCCATAAGGGTCCATCTTTACAATCGCTGTCACTGTCGCACACATACAGAACACATTGTTCACCAAATGCCAAATGTATTCTTTAGATGTCGGTTTGATGCCTAAATACTTCGTTTTTTTGTTTCCTCAGCACTCTAACTGATCGACCACTGTTGTCAGTTGTGAGTTTGTGAGTTTATTCCAGCATGTTGGCACTTAAAAGCAGCAGTGAGAGTAACTAAGTACAGTGTCAGTACATGCACTCAAGTACTGTACTTATCTTTTTTTTTTAATTTCTTTTACTTTACCTGAATAATATTTCCAATACTTCTACTCCACTACATCTCAGAGGCAAATAGTGTGCTTTTGCTCCACTACAATTATTTGAAATCTTGAGTAACTGACTACTTACCTTGTAGATTGTGATTATTACAAAACGTGCATATAATACACCGCTTTAGCCTTATACTTTGGCTATTTGAAAATAGCAGATCTACAAGCTCACAACACGTCGTGAGCTTGTAGATCTGCTCTTATCAAAATATTTAGTGTATATTGAACTTGTGAAATGGGGCATTGTGCGTGATGAGTACTTTTTTTTTTACATGTATTTCTATTTGCTGCTTTTCACAGACAGCAGGCCGACAGGAAACGGGGGAGAGAGATGGGGGGGGTGACATGCAGCAAAGGCCGTCGGGATCGGGAGTCGAACCCGCGGCACACTGCCAGACTCGGACCACCGGACCGCTGATCCACGGCCCAGGCCTGTAATGAGTGCTTTTACTAACAAAAAGTTACTAAATTAGGCCTATATTTTGATGCCAATGCTTTTGTACTTTTACGCAAGTAAATTCTAAATTCCATGCAGACTTTTACTGTAATCGTAACTGTAAATTTTGTAATTGTGGTATTGATACTAAGGGCTGTATTTTGCGTGTCTTAAGTACCAGGTCTTATTCCCTAACTTGAGTAAACTAAAGACCTGGAGGCGTGATCAATGCTCTTTGGCCACTCAGAATAGCCAAATGGCATTGATCACCAGGTCTTTCGTTTACTCAAGTTAGGGAATAAGACCTGGTACTTAAGACACGCAAAATACAGCCCTAAGAACGGTTAGGGTTAGGCTTTTCCCACCACTGCTAAGTCTCTCTGTCTGAATTACTCTAACTCTGAAAGTGCACAGATTTACACTCAGGATGTTGTAAAATGTGTCTAAATGCTTCTCTTTGGCCCTGACGGTTAGCTCAGCCGTCTGGGCACCTCGGCTGCCAAGCCAGCTGGACGGCGGGCTGCGGGCTTGACTCTCCAGGCCGACGGCCTGTGCCGCGTGTCACTCACCATCTCTCTCCCCCTTTCCTGTCTGTATACTGTTCCCTATCAATACCAAAAAAACAAATCTTTAAATGCTTCTCTTTCCATCCTAGTCTCAACGTACTGTATTACATGCACTACAGAACACAAGAGTACATAACAGAGTAGACTGTCACTGTCAGCAGCTGTGTGACTGTCAGGAAGTGAGGAAGCACAGAGAAGAAAAATGGAGATGGAGGGTGGTGAGTGCATGGCGTGCGTGCGTATGTGCGTGTGTGCGTGTGTGTGTGTGTGTGTGTGTGTGTGTGTGTGTGTGTGTGTGAGGGGGTGGCGGGCGCAAAGGAAAGATATTTCGAAGACACGAGAGAATGATGGAGCGTGTGAGAATAAGAGAGAGAGAGAGAGAGAGAGAGAGAGAGAGAGAGAGAGGTGTACTCTACCATAGGGAGCCACAGGGAGATGAAGAAAGATGCTGGAGGCAGAGGAGAGGAGCATGAGGCGCATGAGCGTGAGCGTGAGAAAGATAGCGAGAGAGAGAGAGAGACAGAGAGAGGCGGAGGATGTAAACACTGGAAGGTTCACTGGGTTCGGTGTTCACTAGAGGAGCTGGATGAGATGGAACCAGGAGAACTCGAGCACTGCGTGACTCACGTACTCACACGCGCACGCATGCACGATTGCACGTACGTGCACACACACACGCACTGTATGCACACACACACACACACACACACACACACACACACACACACACACACGCACACTCACACACACGCGCACACACATATACGGTGTTCGCCCGTAAAAGCTTGCAATTCCAAACCACGTGTCGTTACGCACACAAACCTCAGGGAGAAAATCTGAGACATGAATAAGAGAGTCGTTTGAAATGTGACGTGGTGTTTATCACCATTTTTATTGTTGTTTTTAGAGTAGCTCTTCGTTTGACTTGTCACCGCAGTGTCCATGGCAGCATTTTACTGTACGACGACTGCCAGCCTTAACCACTCTATTGTACTG
>NC_137866.1:42130246-42132746 GCF_963924005.1 Protomyctophum bolini
AGACTAAAGATTTGACGTGCCGGCCTTAAGTTTATCCACTGTATCTCGGTTCTGATACGTATGTTTACTTTTTGGAATCAATACTGCGGAAAGGGTTTAATCCACTTCCACGTTTGTGGACGGGCTCGACCCAGCTAGATCCCATTTGGACCTGTGCAGGGATATCACGGGACGGAACCTCATCTCGGAGCTAAAGCGTTAAGTGTAGATATTGAGGTTCCAAACAGAGCTATGCTCCATATAAACATTTGTTTTCCAATAGGGAATTTCTTTGGGTATTATAGGGTACAGGCCCAAAGGGTGTACACACCTTATTGTTTTCGTACGGATTCCGCCATTTGTCTCAGTTTTGGCAGTGCTTTGCTGTTGTTTTCCACAGAATTCTGTATAGCCTACAGTGCTGTAGGCTACTGTATACATATACCTTCAGTTAGCAGAAGGATGGCCATATAGGCAGTGAAAAAGCACCAAATGGACCTGTGAGTTAAATTATTGGTAATAATCTGCATCAGTTAAATGTAGAAGAATTGTAATTCCGATCAACGTTTGCCTGTTATCTCTCCTGTGGTAGAGCCTACCACATCATCAATACAGCATGGAATTGTGGACGACAACAAAATATTCTACGTTTTGGGTCTGAGAGGCTAAAATCATCAAATGGTGGTCCGTGACTCAAATGGCGAATAATTGTAACTGTTAATTCACTCGGAAACTCTTTGATTTGCATTTGGGGTGTGCCTCTGATCCTGTGATACAGAATAAGCTGGCGAAAGCATGACACAGACACTGAATCTACTTGTAGCAGAGAGACCTGAAGACATACAGCTATGAGCTGTTTATATTACATTGTCATAATAGACACGGAAACCTTAGACAGGCCCTAAAGGTACACAACAATAAGAACGGGAGCTGTCATTCAGTCATTGTGGCATCAGCATAAGATGTTGAGCATGTGCAGTACGAGAGAATGTAAGTCCAATCTGACATTTGGATACATTTAGCGTGCACCAATCTGCTCATCACGAGCAGTTTAGTCAGTGTCTTGCTCAAAGCGAGGACACTTTGCCAGGGATCCATCATGGGGAACCTTCCGATCCCCAAGCGGCCGCTCTACTAACTGAGCCACGGCTGCCCCGTTCTCACCGTAGGGTCCCCCAGGGGTACCTGAGGGGGTTCCAGGGAGTCCATTCTCACCGTAGGGTCCCCCAGGGGTACCTGAGGGGGTTCCAGGGAGTCCATTCTCACCGTAGGGTCCCCCAGGGGTACCTGAGGGGGTTCCAGGGAGTCCATTCTCAACGTAGGGTCCCCCAGGGGTACCCGAGGGGGTTCCAAGGAGTCCCCAGCGAAAGTATTAATACTAGTTAGGAAACAAATGGACTCTATAACTCTGATGCATGAATGGACACTCAGAGTTAAATGAACACAGAGGATTTTACAGTAAGGGGTTTCAGAGATTTAAAAAAAAAAAAAGTATCAAATGGGGGTCCGTGGCCTATAATGCATATAGGGGTCCTTGAATTTCCAAAACAGTGAGAGCAATCACTGCTCTCATGACGGCATGCAGGGCAGGGGAGGGATTTGCCCCGGTATAGCCTAGAAATCCCTGCACATGATGTAAGCAGCAGCCAGGACTCTGATCTGGTGGGATCCGGTTAGTGCTTGCACTCCCCCCCCCCACCCCCCCTCGCTGACACTTCCATTTGGTACAAGCCACAATGCTGTAACCCACTCATTCTGTCTGCCCCTAAGCTGCACACACACAGAGAGAGAGAGGGAGAGAGAGAGAGAGAGAGAGAGAGAGAGGGAGAGATCAGTAATCCTCAAATGAAAGACATAACCTGGAGAGAGCAACAAGGAAGCCAGTCATAGTGGACGTACAGTAGGAACAACACATCTGACTATACATAGATGGTGCCAACATCTTCAGAGATGGCTGTCTACCGCACACACCAGCATCCTGCCCTGGAGACCTGACAGGACACACACGCACACACGCACGCACACACACACGCACACACACACACACACACACGCACACACACGCACACACACACGCACACACACACACACACACACACACAAGCGCGCGTGCACGCACGCGCACACGTGTGCACAGCTCACATTCCACACGCTGAATGGATCATGTCTTCTGCCGGGTCGACTAACAACAACAAGCGACAGCCGTGTAAGTAACATGCAGTGTGTGTGATGCTCTAATTACTCATAACAACTTGTTTAATGTGTTTTAATTGGATCATTTTGTCTTCATGATTGGGATGTATAGTATTCTAATTTGGTCTCCATAAGGAGTTGATTTAATGTCATAATAGACAGCATTTGAATCCTTTGTCGTATACTTAATGAGTTGACCAAGTCAGTTGTTTACAACATTCGGTATAATTATGTTCTAAATATACTGTTGTTCTGCATGCCCTCAAATTAACTGAGGTGTTGCTCTCATCATATTGTAATTTACTGTCAGGTTGCATTGTACAGTAAT